>NW_020447220.1:1043554-1232800 GCF_003343035.1 Apteryx rowi
TTCCCCATGCTGCGTGCATTGGTGTACAGGCATTTCAGAGAGGTGATCGAGCATGCAGATTTCCCAGGAGGGGTAAAAGAGGATCCTCCATACCCACATCCCATGCACACTTCCCTGGCTAATTTGAATTGCACAAGAAAGTTAAAAAGAAAATTTTTTTTTTCCACATAGATTGGGAGATTGTTTGGTTTGTAATTCTTCAGGAATAATCGACAGAATAAAGGGAAAAATATAAGCCAGCTGTATAGTATGAGGCCTTGTGATTTTGTGCATTGTGCAATAGGTATCACAAAATTGAACTACATTTAATGTACAAAAACTTCCTTCCTGGATTCCCAAATCTTTGAAATAAAACAGAAATGAAACAGTCAGTGAACTTCTGAGGATTTTTTTTTCACCCACCATCTTATCTTTCCTTCCTTTCTTTAGCTAAAATATCATGAAAAAGAAATGATTTCATTGAGCATCTGTACCAGCAAACCCACTCATCACTGGAAATCTTTCATAAGAAATTTGTGAAATTTCAAGGGAAGTTCTCCTGTGTTTTCTTTAGTGTTTCTCATTTCAAGAGGGAGAAAAAAATCGTTGCCAATATTGCATCTCACTAGCTGTCACCTGTTGTGTTCCTAGGAAAGCCTGAGCCAAGTTACAGTTTAATGTGCTATAGTGTCTTATTAAGGTTTCTTCTGGATTAGACATTTCATAAGCAATTTTTTTTCTTCCAGAGTTTCAGTAGTGCATGAAACATAACTAAGCTGATTGGTTTGATAGAATTATCCAAATTTTGTCAAAGGAAATTTGTCAAAAAAAATTTCTCTCCAAGTTAAATAAAAAGTCTACTTCAGCAGTTAACCAAAACAGGCTGAAAAGGTTTTTCAGAATGGAAACAATTTGTGAGAAAAGAAGAGCTGAGGAAAAATCCTTAAATGAGGATGCAACACTGAACATAGATGCCTGTTTTGTTATTGTTATTTTTGGTCTGTGCCTTGGCTCCTCCAAAATGTATACGCTTTTGAACTCAGAGGAATTTATCTATACTGAATTCTTTGATATTTGAAGTTCATCCAACGCTTTATATGCTTTCTGGATGTAACATATTCGTTGGCAATACCAACTCTTGGTCTGAGACCAAGAATCATTTTTACATTTGTTTACAAAACCTATAGCAGAATTTTATGCCAAAATCTCTCAGAACAGCTTAGTATAGAAATAAGGAACTACCCTTGGGTAATAAAGTGAAATAGATGATATTCATATGACACAGACTTTAACGAACAGAGCAGAAGAGAGAATAGCTATCAGATACACAGATATCCCTTGGGAAGAGCTAAAAAGCGCAGAGAATCTGCTGAACGAACCCAGAAGGATTTTCTCTCCTGTTTGTGCAACAGGAGATTGTGAGGGCTTAGTGGGAGAGACAGAGATTGTATGGAAGGTTACTGGTGAACTTGCTCTGAAAAACCCACAGATGATGAAAAGTCCAAAGCTTTGCACATACGAGCTAGGATGAAAGCTCTGTTGTTTGATTTCTCACCAATTCTCTCTTGAAGTAAAGAGTTATTCTTTTTTCCTTTTAGAACTATTAATGCCAAGTTTTATCCCTTAAACCCAGAAAACAGGCACCAAAACCAAAGGGAGTTAAGTATACCCCTGTACGAGAATATTCTTGATATTTTCTATAATAAATGTTTAAAGGCATGAGCCTGTAAAATAATTTTTTTTTCCCCCTTGGAGAATGCTAGTAGAGTTAGGGGCAATAAATTATTTTTATTCTGGACAGCAGTTCATTCAAATTCAAATTTATTTACAATTATGAGTAACTTTTCTCTTTACAGAACACTACAAAACATACATTTTTGTTTTGTTAAGAGTCTTCTTCATGCAGTTCAGGCAGGATAAATTTTTTTATTTTGGGCTTGAAAAAATCTTTCCACATATGTGAAAATTGTCTCATTTAAATAACTATGTACTTAAAATTGTTCTGAAAAGGATTATGTGTTATGTAACATTCACCATTCCCTTCATTCAGCTTGTCTGACTCTGCTATTGGTATAGCAGCAAAGGGAGACCAGTCCGTTATGTGTGGCCAAACCCAACAGCTCAAGATTTGAGAAATCCCTTCCTAAATTTGTCAGGCCAGGATTTATTTCTCAAATCCAGCATTCATAGTTAGTTGTTAATAACATAGCTATTAAATACAACCAGGCAAAATCAAGTCCATGTTGAAGGGCATGCTGCAGAAATTACTCTGGAACAGTTGAACAGAGAGCCTGAGCAGAAAACCTGAACTGAAAAATATGTGGTAGAAACAAAGTTGTATGAAGTTAGGAGGTAATAAAGGGAGGGTAAAAGAGGCGTGATGGAGCAGAAAATAAATAATTCCTGAGTGGAACCTGAAAATTTTTTAAAGTTAAAAAAAAGAAAAAAGAAAAAAGAAAAAGTAAAAATTATCTTGTATAAATGTAATTAAAAAGATTAACTAGAAAAACACGTATAGATAAAGATGAGAAAATTTAAAATCATATCATTAATAACCTCTTCCAGAGATACTTGGAGGCAAAATATAGCATCTGTGACTTTGTATCAGTTCCTAAAACAGGAAATGGGAACGTTTAAATTCAGTGCATTTCCTGTCATTTCTTTTAGTCTTTTGATCGTGTTATAGAAATGTAACTTGTACTGTCTTTGTAGGATCATTCATAGCTGGCTGAATTTCAACTCCTTTTTCTCTTGGGAAGTCAAGTCTTTTTCAGTTTCCTAGTAATTAAAAAGAAAAAACAAACTCCCACTGTGAAGGTATGGCATATCAGCAGAATTTTTATATTGCTGGAACAGAATGATTTCATAAACTTTGGTAGGAGAAAAAATCAAGTTGCTTTTCTGGTTCTTCATTAGATCATATTCTCTAGTCACTGATTGCATTCTGGTGTGGTTGTTGTTCTGCAGCTTACAGTGAAAAACGGAATTTGAGCCTTTATATGAGAATGTGTATGTTTATATATTAAAGTCCAACCCATGGCAAACAGCCTGCTTTCTACATCTCAGATGCATTTTACTTGAAATGATAAATATGTTTTTAAGCTGCTGAGTTTTGTTCTCTAGTTTACAAGTCAATGTTGTGTTCTTTAATCTTCCTTCAAAATATATGAAGTATTTATTCTGAATTTAATAACAGAGGTCTTGATCTGAGATGTGGACATTCAGTCCTTAATTTACATAATGTAATAAAAATGAGGCAGGAGGGCTTTCTGAATAGCAGAAAAACAGTGGTAATTACAAAAATTCAGACAAATGAATTACTGTAAAAAGAGTTGTGAGTCTAGAAAGAAAGTATAGGCAATTTGTATGTGACGTAAGCCTCCCAACAGAATCTCACTGCAATGCTGTATACATTGTAATAGATCCAAAATATAGAGGTGGGGATGAGCTATAAACACAACTAGAATGATGTGCAGCAACCTTCTTGCTGCAGTTCCAGTATATACTGTCCTCTATAGTAATCACAATACACAGTTTGGACTAGAGGAAAAGAATGTGTTTTCGAAAGAAGCAACAAGAAATCCCAACAGAATGAATCTTCCATGAGGATAGTATCATGAGATAAGGTATTCTATTTATATCCATATTGCATTGCTTTTATGCAAGGAATCAGTACCGGTTGACTGTGTCATGTAGAATTTCACCTTCCTTTGGCTGTGAAGGTGTTCAGGCATTTAGGAAGGTTTTTACTCTCACTTGGCTTTGTTTCTTTAGTACTAGTTGAACTTTTTTTACAGCAGTCGG
Source organism: Apteryx rowi (assembly GCF_003343035.1). Taxonomy (NCBI): domain Eukaryota; kingdom Metazoa; phylum Chordata; class Aves; order Apterygiformes; family Apterygidae; genus Apteryx; species Apteryx rowi. The sequence continues at coordinate 1,047,338 of NW_020447220.1, forward strand.
CTGTGATTTGCTGTGGTCTATGATTCAGAGTCCTCATAGCTACAGGAATAATTCAGACCACATGCAATCATTTAGGAAGCATGAATACTTTTTCTAACTGTTTTGTAATGTTTTTTACATCATCTGTGCCCTCCCTTCTGAAATGCTGTTTTCTCCATGCCACAGTACTCTGCATAAGCTGCTACTTAAGACTGGACTTTTTCCATGGCTCAGTTTTGTCTCCTGAAACTATGGGTCTTATGGATTTCAGGTACAGTATATACCATTTTTGACACACGTTCTGCAATGGAATAATTAAATATGTAATTAAGTACGATGCTCTTTCCTGAAGATTTTACTAAGACAGCCCATTATCATCTAGTTCAGTATCATGTGAAACTGGCCTTCAATCCCTTGTAAGGGTGAGTGCTTTTAATGCTTTGACTCAGGCATGGGATTTTAAAGTAACTGCCCTTTTGCTTGATTCTAGTAGTTTTGTGGAGACTAACATAAACTGTGCAAAGGGAAATGAACTTTTTGAGAGGATGTTAGTCTATTTGCCGTGATTACCAATGAAGCAAAATGGCTTTTGTAGAAAAAACACCGTCTTTTCTTTCTGTAATTCAAATGACCAATTTTACCAGAAGACTTCTGGTAAAATCACAGACCATGGTCAGCTTCTTGACTATGTTTTCCAAAGTCCCTCCTTTCCCTTCTTTCTCACTTGTCTCTCTGAAACAATTCTATGGCTCTTAAGAAATTCAGTGTTCATTGCCTTGACCATGGAACAAGAAGTTTTAACAATCTTTATTTCACCAAGGAATGCTCACTTGAGTACCACATTCAGTTAAAAGTAAGGTAAACTAAGGCAAAAGTAAGCTAGACCTCTTCCCCTCCTCTGGATAAAGGAAGCATTAAGAAACAGGCCAGAATGTCATGTCCAGTAAGGGCAGCTACCTTACAAGAAGAACAAAAGCAAATAAATGGGAAAAACAAGAGACAAATGAATGAGTTCTGATAGAGTAGTTTATTACCTTTTCCTGGCAGCAGGATTTAGACCTTAGTATTGAAAAGTTAACATCTCTAGTAGAGCTCATAAATAACCTACTAAATGAATAAATGTGGTAATTATAAAAGCAGTAGATATGCTGTTTAGGGCAACAAGTGGAAAAACACATTCAAAGCATTTTTTGTTTGATTTTGTTTTTTATTTTCAAAAATAGTATGTGGCAAGTGTGCCATAGAATAACTATCAAACAAGACTGAAAAAGAAATAAATAATCATTAAGATAGGAGAAATACAGTTGATGGAATTGCTACAGGTGAAGAGATTCATGTTAGTCTGAATTGCATAAAGCTTACCTTTCCTAGTAAAAATATTCTTCATTCTCCCCTTCCCCACAAGCAGATAGGTGCTTTTCTTTTCCCTCTACATCTTTATGTAGAGGCAAAAATGGCAAAATTTTAAGAATTTCAGGATGGCTTCAGTCCTCTCTGTTCAGCAACACCTTTTCTCATCCTAATAAGACTTCTGAGATTTTCAAAGAAAGCTGGGAGCACGTTAGGTTCTCTTAATTCTCTGTCTTGCACATACTGCACATACACAATTAATTCAATAATGTGCAAAAGATTTTTTTTTTATTGCATCACTATCAAAATGATTACCTGGAGCTTTTTCCAAATATTTTCTTCTTCCTTCAAAGTGACTGTTAAGCTTTTTAGACTCTCAAGCTATTTTTCAAACTTTGTAAGAAACAAAGCATTTTGCTTTACTTGCAGTTTCTTTTAAAACATTGACAGTTGGCCTTTGATAATTGTTCCCCCCCCCCCCCCACACACACACACTATCACCCCCGTTTTGTCATTTTAGAGGATTTTGGTCATAAGAGCATTGTGACTAGAAAGAATCATTTGAAGGTCTAAACTAGGAAAAATTATAAATATGCTCCAAGAATCCTATTCACTAAATAAATAAAACTATGGCTAGGTTACTGAAGAACACCCTCTCCTACTGCTTGGGGGCCTTCTGATGTCTAATGGACTTACACATTGCTGGTTTATATCTTTTTGCTCTTGTTGCAACATATTAATTCTTTTGGTATTTACTTCTCCAGTATTTACCCCCCCTCCCAAACTTATAGAAAGCAGCCCTCCATCTGTGAAGCCTCTATCGTTCTGGGATGAACAAGTCAAGAATTTCTGGTCCTCTTTCATTTGACAGCTCTTTTCCTGATCATCCTGGTCCAGACCAACTTCATTCTAACATATTTTACAGTGGTATTAATATTTCCCTATCTATACTTAAGACATCTCTGTGTCTACATCTTAGAGTAGTATTTCACTTTTCCTTGGCTGCATCCCCCTGTTGGCTAATAAGTCTTCCTGATTCCATGAGTTACAGAAGGGAGCCTTCTCCTTTTCTGATATTTCCATACAGCTGAAGTTCTTTTTGTTAGCACTTAGAAGGTTCTCTTGAGACTTTTCTTGCTCCCTTGTATTCGTCTACTGATTTATGGTAATTTTGTCTCTTGGATTTTTAGGTACAGAATGTCAAGATATTTAAGTTATATCAAACGGTCATAAAATGTTTCCTTGTAGTACGAAGGAGTGCACGAAGGTGTCATACAAAATATTAGCCCTCATTTGGGATGCTCACCAGAGCTGACTCATAAGTTTTGCCATTTGTACTCATAAGTTTTGCCATTTGTGAGTAATGCTCCAATCTCATACACCTGCTACTGTTGCTTTTGTGCTGTTCCACATCATTGTGCATGCTTTATGGCAATAGTCTGAGCACAAGATTATGTGCTAGAAACCCCTGAATCCTGCTGTATGCCATAGAGCTGGCTCTGACGGTTTAGTTTGGATACAGATCCACATTCCTGGAGCCCTTCTTATGCAATATCAGCCCATACATTTTTAACATTCAGGAATAGATTCATTAGTTCATAAGCATTCAAAAAAGTATGCTAGCTATTGTAAATGATAGCAAGAATTTGGTATCAGAATCTGCAATGATGGACTGAATATGATAACTGGGTTATGAAATATGTACAGTGCCATCCATTCAATCTTTATTCAAAGAGCTGAGCAAGGCAAGGTCCAAAGATGGTTAGTTGTCAAATGAAAAGTGTGACTTTAATAAAGTGTTATGATATGAAAAACAAATTCATGCTTGTTGAATAAAACATCTCTGCCTTTTATTTTGGGTCTGTATGGCCATAGCTTAGTGTTGTCTGAAGACATTTAGTGCTTCTAAAAAGTATGAATTCTTTTGTCCCTCCAGAACTTGAGCACTCATTTTCCCTGGCAAACACTTTTAGAATACTAAAGTTTTGAAATGTTGCTCAGGGGCTACAGTGATGTTTATTTTTACCTGTTTGTCTCAACCTTATGATTTTTTTTAAACACTAATGCAAAAGGTTTGAGAGTTCAAATATGAACAGTTACTAGCTACCAGCATTGTATATGGTTGCATGCATTTATTCTGGATCAAATGAATACAGTTACTTCATCCACTTTAGTAATCCACAGTTAAAAGCCATGTGTTCTTGTGCTCTTCCAAAAATCCTGTAGATTGAATCTGAATGACCTGATGTTGAATTTGCTCAATATCCTCATGATCATGCAGTCATCCTTGGACAGCAGACTGGAACTCGTTTGAAATGTCTAATATTTACAGAAATGAAGGGTTTTTACATGACTGCCTGATTTCCCCAAAACATTTGAGGTTGACTGTCACCTTCTGAAGAGTTTCACTGCAATGTCAAGCTAAATAAACGTAATAGATCTCTTTCCTTTGTTCACTGCGCCAGGTCTTCAACCATTAGGGAGGAAGAAGGGGAGTGTTTGATCTTGTTGATTCACCTATATAGGAAGAAGATGCATTCATTTAATGCAGAGGAGGAAGAGACCCCAAGCAGGTTAATGAGAGAAGGGTGCAAGCTTCATAAATGATTTTGAAGGTCTTGGGAATAGAAGGGTATACTCTTTCTTTGAGAAACAGTATTTACAACTTCTTTCTTGAGTGGTAGGTCTGAAATGACAAAATGTAATCCTTCATGAGGGGGGCATGATGAGGATAACAAAGTAAGAGCAAGAACAGAAAATAAGAGAAAGATACGTGTTTTCTTTCCTGTGTATTATCTGACAACTTCCGTTTTACTGTCATACTACATTTGCCTTCTAATAAAGCAAGCTACCTCTGTACACAAAAGCTACTATTTTACAGTGTTAGGAAAAGGAGAGTTTGCGGTTGTACATCCTTCAGTAAGGGAAAGAACGACACAGAGGGAGAGAGGCAGTCATCCACTTTCTTTAAAGAGACAATTTATTTGTTGTCTTATAATGGCAAACACACATTCATCTCTCTGTCTCTCTCCCTCTTCCCCCCCCCCTTCTGTAAAGCTTTTGACATCTAAACCAATTACTTTGCAGTTTGTCTTCTCCATGCCTCAATTTTCCTTAGAGAATGTTTGAAAGTGCTGGATTGCATATTATCCTTTTGTGCACTGCCTGAAGAATATCTGTGCTCTCCCTCTTGAGGAGAGTTTTATGTCAGACACCCACAATGAATAGCAAAAGTCTGTCTTTGACAGGAATACATATACTGACCTTCAATTAAGCTGCAGGTTAAGACAATACTGGAAAATCGATAGCTCATTTTCTGTCTTTTGTGCTCAGATTTTGATGTTTACTAAGATAAAGGATGACAATGCTAAAGGCAGGAATCTTTGCAGAACATCCATTGATGTTGCCATGGGCTCAAGGGCCAGGTATGGCCTCATCTTTGCAAAGCTTCCAAACGCCAATATGTCAATAGATATCAACTGTAGCCTTATACAACATCCACTGTCTCCAAGTTTTCATCAAGTATCATTTGCTGTTCTCCTCCAGCCTCCTGACCCAGAGATCCCGCAGAAGGCTGATGAGTAATCGCAGCTCACTTCATTGGAGGGGAACAGTTACAGTGAGGAAAAGCTGTGGCATGTAACTGTTTGTGCCTGGTTTCTAGGTTCAAACCCTACCTTGCAGGTTCTGATGCCTGCAGGTTTGGTTTTCTTTTTTAGGAGTGGGCGGGGTGAGGGGGCTGAGATCTGCATCTAACCTGCTAACCTTTTCTCAGTTCTTTAGGCATCTATATGATGCCTTAAAGCATAAGCAGCCAGAATGGAGGGGGGACACTGAACTCCAAATTTTGGCACATATCTATTTGGCAAGTTAACTACCATCTTCAGCTACCATCTGCCTGATCCTAGATGCAACAGCAATGGATTAATTCACCTATGAGGCCAAAGTCCATGGTTCAAGGCAAGACTTTTCTTACAATGTGGGTATCAGCTAAAAGATAGTTAATTTTGTATATAATACAAATAAATTTAATGGACTTCTTTTTCATTTTGACAAATTTAGAAATAACGAAATCTTACTTTTAATCCAAACACTTTTTTTGCAAAGAAAAATATGGAAAATTTTGTATTCATGGGAAATACTATTAAAATATTATAAGCATCTGTTGAAAATGCTCATAGTAGTAGAAGGGGCCTGACCCTGATGTGAACACATTCAGTCCTGGAGCGTCTTTCCCTGCCATGTCAGGAGCACTCCTGTGGTGAGGCTTCTGTCAGGGAGAGGCACAGGACAAGGAGATCCAAGGGAAAAGAGGCAAAGTGGAGGACAGAATAGGAGGGGGAGAAGAGCTAATTATCTGTCTCCCTCCAACTCCCTTTCCCCATCTATTCCTTTAATGATGAACTGTTTGACCTTAACTGTAGCTGAAAGTTATTATAAATAGTACACTGGCTTTATCATAGATGGGCATTTATGTGGGCATACTAACAGATAAAGCCAGCCAAATTTAAATGATCACAAATTAAGTATTTGAAGTGTATCAGAATGCAGATTGTTTTTTGTCTTAAATATATGTCAGTTTTGGCCTGAAAGATATTGTCATCTGTTCCTATTAAACCTCCACAAATCGATAATTCTTTGGTAATTTATTGCATTTAAATACAAAAATCAGAAGGAAAATCTGAGCCTGAAAGAACAGTTTGATATGGGCTGCCATGTTGTGTGGGAAACAGTCTTTAAGGCTTTACCCTGATGTCCGTGTTAGGCCTGCAAGCTAAAGGTTTGTTAGTTCGTATTCTGTGTTACTGCTGCTGGTGGAGTGGTATCAGCCAGCTCTGACTGACAGCCCCTAGTCCTCAACTAAAGATGCGGTGAGGGTGATGCAAGACCCTGAAGCAGAGAAGTGGAGAGGTCAGAAAACTTCGAATGTCCCTTATAAGCTCCTGGAGGGAAGCTCCCCAGAGACTGTCTGCCTGCTAAGCAGGAGTACAGAAAAAAATTGGAATAGTCGTGTGCGAAAAGTGAAATGTAGACATGTTCGTATATATGAATAAGAAATCTTTTACTCATTTTATGTTTTGTGCTGGTTCCCAAAGCACCTTGTATTTTCTCTCACATTTTTGCAGGTTAGCATCTCTTCTTTCTTCAGGTCTATTTTTTGTAACCCCGGCACACTGTATTCTAAAAAGAAGAAAAAGGGTACGGTTCTCCCCAGGCGAGGTTTCTGCCTACCCAATAATCCCACTGACATGCTGCTTTCTGAGGCCCTTGCTGTGCGCGAGGGCAAGGTTTTACAGAGGCAGAGCAGCACAGCAGTGCTGGAGGCGTTCTTCTAACGAGCTGTCCGGGTTACTTTCCCAGTCTCTGCTTCATATCCCTCCTTGATTCGTGAGAAGCCAAATACAGGGATCTCCCTACCGCTTTTTTCCCATGCAGATTTTGAAGAGAGGAAAGCCTAATTCTTTTCTGAACTTTTTCAGTCTTTCATTTTCAATAGGAACGGTAATAACAATGTGCCTTTGCACCTGAGCAATAAGTGTTCGTATCTGTAATATTTGGCAGGATAATTCCATTTCAAGTAATGCATAAGAAATGTTCATTTCTTATATGACTATTTTATTATCTTTTTAAAAACTGAAAATAAGACTGTTCTCCCCAGTAGGTGATATTCTATCTTCTCAACTCAGCTTTTCTGTTGATCATAGAAAAGCAAGGCAGCAGAACTGTTTATTTATATGCTGTTTATTTTCCTTCCAAGAAATACTGTGGAGATAAGCAAAGTAGAATCATCTTCACTTAGAAATTTGAAGCCTGGCGAAAACCTTGTTTTGAGCCATATAACACTCTCTCTCTCTCTCTTTTTTTTTTTAATTTTTGCTTATTTCCTGACTTATTTAATGTCCACAACTGGTAGAATCTAAGCATTTTTCTGAAGGGGAAATATGAGCAAAGATCTCTCTTCAGTCTAGTTTAGCAACTGCAGTTCAGAGATTATAGCAAAGCCCTGTATGGAGCCTTATTGAGGACCTATTCCTTCCTCACCTCAATGTGGTTTTATGAGAAGTTCTTGAAAGCGTGATTACAGCATTAGACAGTGAATTTTGTGTGAAACTGTCATTACTTTCCTTATAAGATGATTGCATAGATTAATGTTTTAATTTTTCCTTTATATAGACAGTAGATGAGTAACACAACTAGAATGTGTACTTTAAAATGGAAAAAAATGTATATGAATTTGCATTTTCTTACCTAGAAAAAGTTTAATGAAGGAGTGGACTGATGATTCACTCAATACTTGGAATAAACCAATATTTTCTATAGCTAGCACATGTTATTTCACTTTTCTGGAGAGGAAAGATAAATCTGTTTTTAAGGGGGGTGATTTGGATAGAAAGGAAGAATAAAAGGCATGTAAAGCTGACATTGGAACACACACTGGATTTATCTTGTTCCCATGCTAAAAAAAAAACCAAAATCTTCGACCAGCAGACTTCTGCATATATGATTCTCCCTGAACAATGTGTCTGCTGAGATTATAATTCCTTAAATTCAGTGGGGCTAAGTGGTTATTATGTTCACTTTAAAAACTTAGTGTCTTTTCCTGGTTGTTGTTTATGATCAGATTTTTTTTTCTTTACAAATGTTAGTAGTTTATAAAATCAAGTTATCTGAAATAATTTTGAACTCCAGAGATCATGAGTAGTTCAGCAGCTACTGACTGCTAGAGGTTGGGATTTTGTGGTAAATCAGATAAGTCCCACAGCAGTAAGCCCTTCCAGCACAAATGCTTTCGTGTGTGGATTTTACTTTCCTTCTGCAAATACTGGTGCATAGTACTTTGAAATTAACTTTGCACAAATGTGCATGCCAATAAGTTAGTCACTCAAATGCTCATGAAAATCAAACAGCCCAAAGGATGTGAACATGGCCTAAGAGAACTGATTTAATAAAATTAGCTGAATATTCAGATATACTCCTTTCCTCAGGAAAATTGTTATACCATGGACAGAACCTTAATACTGACAATTTTGATAAGTACCTCTGTAACTCAAAAGTGATGTCTTTTCCTAGGGGGCCTTATGCATTCAATCATAACCAGCTTATAAGGAGATTTAAAAAAGAAAGAAAAAAAAATGGTTTACCTGAAGCAAAAATACCTGCTTCCAAATGCTTAGAGCTTGAGTGAATGCAATTGCACTCACTTCTGTGTCATGTGAAAGGTTCTGCAATCCATCAAATGCTGATTTCTCAGTGGCTTAAGTAGCCATGGTGCCATTACACATCCACCCACTCTCAAGCCTAGGCTCTGCGCTGGCGGAGGGTGTGAGAGGTGTTACTGGTGTCTGATCGTAGCCACTTGGAAAACCTTACCTTGACGCAGTAACCATTCGTGGAGCGCTATTACTTAACATTTATCATGAGGAAAAAGGAAACGGCTGCCTGAGCTAACTTAGTGATAATTTGCTCATGTGCTCACACCTTTGCACCAGCTGAGTCTTCCAATCTATGCAGCTCATACATGTTTCAGCTGGGAGACCTCCCAGTAAAGTCTCCCAACTGAAGTCTTTTTCCATAAGGATGAAAAGAATTCATCACTAAGGAATACACAGTTTATTCATATAGCAACTAACTTGAAGTTCCCAGCTTCTTCTGCTATTTCTTTATATTTAAGGCATTAAAAAAAAAAAAAACAGCAGTTGACAATTCAGTATTTTGAAAGGTTTTCTTTAAAATGATGACTTTTGTGATGGTGAACTCTCAGAGTTAGCCCTGTGAATGGGATTTAAAGTACTAGGTCCATAATCTCAGACCTAATTTAATTTTCAGATATCTGCCCAAGATGTCCAAAAAGACACAAAGATTATGTTTTAATGACATGCTGACATAATTTGGCAGCTGATTTGACAGATCCCAATAGAGTTTTCATTAAATAAGTTCCTTTGATGTGTCCAAATTACAGCTAGCACTGATAAAAACATGGGATTTGCCAGGACTACTCTGGCAAGTAATATTTAGTTAAGAAATAGGATATAGAAAGTTATTGCTTTATTATTCCAAGGCTGTTCAATAGATCTTATTTTTCTTCATAGATGCTCAACATTTATGAGCAGCTTATTTAGAATTTGAAAAATGAACAAAGAATCCAGACACCTGCTTTTTGTATTTGGTCTTTAAGTATAAGCGCAGCTTTACATTGCGGTTTAACAGGATTTAGAAGTGCAGCTTGAAGCCACCATTCAAATCCCTATGTAATTAGTACATTTCAGTTCAGATAAACATGCAATAAAATTTGGAAGTATCAACAACTTTGTATTTAAGGTCTAAATATTAAATTAGTTTTTCAGCTCCACTGAAAGTATCCATAATGCCTCTAAATTACGCTGGTACCATGTTTCACCTAGAGTCTATTTTGTCATCCAGCATCTGGGAGCTCCTTCCTAACCATTGCCATGTTTTCTTGTATAGAGTTGAAAGGAATGGCAAAAATCTGGAAGTGTTTATTTGTGTTACGCCCATTTCCTCCATCACCTTTTTTATTTATCCGAGCAGTTGTGGGTGTAGGTAAATACGGACAAAGGTATGGCCCTTCCACACTGCACTTGATTTTTTTTAATGCTACTTTAACTTTCTAATTGGAAAGCTTTTAGAGAGCTTCTGTTCTTCAGCCAATATGCTACAGCTTTTTAACATTGCTCTGAAATAGGTATTGTACAGGGTGAAAATAAAGTTAAAATGGTGGATATATTTTGCTCAAGAACTTGCTAAGTAATACTCAGGATCACGGCCTTCACAGGAAAACTGGTTTTCAGTGTTTGTCATGCAAACTCCTGTTGAACATTTACAAGAATGACCAGTCTCTTCTGGTACAAAAGGTTTTATCCATGATTTTTATTCACGTGTTGCCATCTAAACTGAGACCAAATTAACAAATGGTGTTCTCTGACCCCTTCAATTGCAATGCCAATTACCTGCTACCGCTGTTGGCATGCAAGTGGCCTCCGCGTCTGGAGCGGGGAGGCAGCGAACAGCATAGGGTAACCCAGGCAGGGCATGACGTGCCACTGGCAAAATCCGCTTGAACCATGGATTACACAGGACCGTGCTTTCTCTTACTGAATGCTGGAAAAAGACAAAATATAAAGCTAGTAATTTATCAAAGAAGCTTCTAAATTCTAAATGGGAGATTAACTGTTGGTTTTGCATTTTGTTATTCAGTATCTGATACATGTCTGCTGTAATAAGGTCACACCTGCTAAGAAATTAAACATTGTATTGTACAACAGTTGCTGCAGTGCTGGATGCCTTATGGATTACAATTCATAACCATCCATATGAATAGCATACTGCGGCTGGCTGGCCAGAATCATTAAAACAATTTCTTGCCGCAATGAAATCTCTTTAAAAAAAAAAAATTAAATCAGTGACTGCAAATCTGGTATTTGCAACTCAACACATTAAGTGAGAGATTGATATTGCCAAACGTATATCTCAGAATAAATAGCAAATCTGTAAATTGTCTTTGAACAAGCTTTGATGGCTCTTTCAGTTCACTTCATACCAAGCTATCAGTTTAGATTTGACAGCTTTTGTTCTGTTTGAAGCATGTTAGCCAGTATGGTCTACTGTTTATTAAACTGTTGCTATACTACTTTTAAACTACAGTCATGTGTTTCTGCGAATCCGATCAAAGTAGATTATGAATTTTGTTCAAACTGTCTAGGCCCTGTGATTTTTTTTTATTTTAATGTTTACTGTTCAAGTGCCAATAAGGCAAGACAAATGATGGTGGCTTATACATGTTCAGATGGTAGGTGGCTCGCAATAGTTTCGCTGCTGATCTATTAACACATATCATGCAAGAGATAGATGAAATAGGAATTACAAGTACAGTCTGTTTATCAGACAGAGTCCAGACATGGAGACAGAAGCAATTGTGGTCATGGAAAGACTTCCATATGAAAAGAAACTAAAAAGAATAGACTACAGCAAATACAAGCGTAGGCTTAGCAAAGAAAAAGAAAACCACAACAGATGAGCTGGTTTTGTTTGGATTTTACATAGAGTGTGTGTTTATGAATCAATGGATTTTTATTCTTTAATTCCTATTTTATATATTTGAAATTATGCTCAATTGTATTAGAAAAGTTAACCATTGGAGATCAGCCTGGTACTAAAAGGTAAAATTACAACAAAATTTCTCCTAGACATAAGGTATTCATCGGTTATCCTGTGAGATATTTTTGTACTTTTTCTGTAATATCTGGTTAGTAAATTTAACTGTTACTGTACTAGTAATATTCTCTTTGCCCATGCTGTGGGAAAGGGGAGTAGCATAATCCTATATAGCAGATAGAAAAGTATTGAAGCAATTGTGATCACTAATCTGCTTGCAGTGCTTGAATTTTGGTAGAATGACAGCTAAATGTAGTGCAGAAAGTCCTTCATGCCTGTAAGAAAATGAAAGTATCATCATATGACTTCATTACATGCTGCATTTACCGTGTGTTTTCCATTGTTTTAACCATAGCAAGGTGACCTTGATTTCCTAGATTTAAGATTTTAGTAGTTCATTTTACTGAACTCTAATGAATACAGCAAACAGTATCTGTACATTGAGTCCTACAGAGCTGTAATCAAGTATAGCTCCTGCTGGCCCAGAACATAGGAACATAGAAACGTGCAAGTTCATTACAAAAAATTCAGAGTCTGAATGACATTCTCCTATAGAAGAGACATAAGGACACACCATACTGAGTTAAAGACAAATGAGATTATTAAAATTATGTTCTCTATAAATAGCTATAAAGAGACTGCCTGTATCTAGCAAATGTAACATTTCAATGCAGTTTTATTTCACAGCTAGTTACTAAATTCCCTCATGCAAAATACAAATTAATAAATGGGCCTAAATATCACACTGCACACCTCAGCAGAATTGTTCATACGTCCTTTAAATATATTTTTAGGCTATTTTTATTTGGAGGTGTTGGAATTTCAGCCACCACTGTCTATACGCTTTAACCTAATACTGTGGGAGCTTTCTTATTCCTCTTGCTTGCTCTTACTGATGTAATGTGCTCTCACTATGTAATGTAAGATGGTTGTAACTTTAAAGGTCAGAAAGGAGGGAAAATGGTAAGACTGATAATGAGAAACTTCTCGTGACTGTCAAGGATGTCAGTATGACTTTACTGGTATGGCAAGCTGGAATATAGGAGTCACCATATTGCTAGGTTTGCTGCAGGTGAGTTGAGGAGGTCCATCTACAAGGTTTTGCTGACAAACACAAGACTCAAGTTTCAGGTGTTGCCGACTCTGAGTACCCGACAGCGCGGTTAGCTTGGTTATCTCTGTCATTGAGCAAGATGACATTGATACGCAATGTGGAAAACATTTAGTTAGATGTTTTTGTGTCCAGGTTTACATGTCCCTAATATACTGTATTTGCAAGAGTTAGAGCTGTGCAGGTCTCTGTTCTCTCGGTAGGCAGGATGTACATGTCACTGTTTTGATCATTCTCAAATGAAGCTGTCACCTGTCGTGTCGTTCAGCAAGTGCGATTGTCAGCCTGTTGCGTGATCTTCAGGCCAGAAGTCAATCAGATCTGATTACTGAGATCAGTGTCACCTCTGCAGGGAAACTTCCTGGAGTGTCTAGGTTGGATATACAAGTTAAATACTATGGGATTTAGCACGAAGTTCTATAGGAAGTTATTGGATTTGAGATACAAGATAAATATCATATGAAAAACTTTATTCCTATTTGACATTCCTATTTGCTGCTATTTGACATGTGATGTAATGTCTCCCAATTACTTTATTAAAGTACTGCCCCTCTCACTTTCTTGCTGTTAAATGATACTTTTTACATCCTAAATTTGTCTGCTGCATTTCTGTGGATTTACCTTCCGTTAATCTCATGGTGACTTACCTCAGTAGGCTGTGCCTTGACTTTACCAGCTAGTTTAGACACATTTTCCATAATAGACTATTACTGTTCAAATTCAGGCATTCTGGTGCGTATATCCTCTTTATGAGTAGTGTATGTGTATGAGATATAATGATTTAAAATTAGTGAACTCCCTATTCTGCCCAGTAACTTCATTCAATAGTCACAGAAAAACACTTAGAAACCTCTAAACAAGTAGAAACAGATTTGTACAAAATCCTTTCTTGAACAGAATTTTTGCCAGATGGAAAGTGTATCTGGTCAAATCCTCATCTGTGAGAAGCATTTCCAAAAGCTAGAGAAGCGTCTGCAAAACTGCACTTGTTGCTCTGCACAAAATATTTTAATTTTTCTATATTAGAACTATTCTGATTTCTTTATTTTGTTTATCCTTTTAGTAAGTTCTCTTCATATATTACTACTGTTAGATATTCTAGTGTTTGGGTATGGGGTTTCTTTGCTATTTTCTTTGGATAAGCTCTCTCATTCCAGATCCAGTAACTGCATCTTTTGAGAACTATAACTGTACTCCACCAGTCTTGTTTATATATTTTAGTGGTTGTCGTTCTTTTTGCCTTTCATTTTCTTGTTTCTCTGGAATGCCACTGATGTATTTTTAAAGTATGATTTCACCATATTGAGCCTGTCCTCTCCATTCTAGCATCCTTTTTGCCGATTTACAAAAAAGGAGGAGGAAATAATTATGAATAAATTCAGCCTATAAGATAGGGTCTATTTACTGGTTAATGAATATTTAATACTATGGGTCATTACAAGAACTACTATTGGTCATCATTTAATAGTATTGGCTGAAGACAAGCCGTCATTGAATAGTGATTGAATCACATATCTCACAAACAGTAGGTCTATACCGATAGATTAGACATGTACATACACATCTTATTCTTGAACTGTGTTACTAATGAATTAATAGTTGTGTCCTACCACTTTGGACAGACAGACAAAAAAGGCAAAATAAAGAATAGCTTTACAAAACTAGTGGAAAGCAGTCATCAAGACATAAGAAGTATAAGAAATACAAGAAATTTATGTATACCCTATAATTTTTATACTTATCAGCATAAAATACAGCATAATTTTTCCCTATCCAAAGCCATTGTTCCCTTATGTTATTTTCCTTAAATATACAATAATTATTTCTTTTTTTTTTGTTTGGAAATTCATGGTATGCCTCCAGAAGATATAGCTGTCTCTAGAGATACCTTACCTGCTGGTATAAAATATCTAGCCCACATTTATCCAAGAACTGCATGTAATAGGAAACATACAACCGTGATATTTGGATAATTAGAAAAGTTTTTACAACTGAAAAAGCTTAACATTTTTTGTATTCTCAGCGAAGGTAAATCACTGTTAATTATAAACTATATTTGTTTCATTTAAGATAAACTACTTTCCAGCTGAGAATCATTATCTTTTCTAGAAAAGGATTTTTACCACTTCTTTAAAATTCATTACCATATTTTAAACAATATATTTCCTTAGAACTGTTTAGACTTGATGGATTATCCATGTTGCTAGTATAACCTTTAAACCACTGTTTCCCAAATTTATTGGATTATAGCCCATTATCTACCATCAAGAGTTCTCAGACTATCATGGATCCTTATCATCCAACTTTTAATTGAAAATGTTGCAACAGGGATGGATTTGGGGGCCACTTGTGGGATACTCAGTAAGATATTGGTAATATGATTTGGTATCCATTGCCCTAAACTAAGAAGCTTACAAATAAGAAGCTCTTTGGCTAACAATGGGTTTACTTGTAGCTTTGGGGCATTTCTGAAGTGATATGTTAAACTGACTCCCTAAAGCAATTAAATCCGCTTCTAAAAAAATTAAGGCTCACTCTCCAGCTGTCACTGCATAACCAGAAGGAAATGCCTATCATGGGAGAAGTAAACTCTTGCCTCTCTTGGATTTTTCCTCAATTATGTGTTGGAATGTCACAGGAAAGACAGTTATTGAAATTTATCAAATTTTATTCAAACTTATCTTGTGTTTTTAATAACACTTTGAAGAAATTACAATTAATTTGTGAAAACAGATCCCAAGCCCCACTGTGAATAGTGTTCCTGGTCTATTTTTTGTGCGTGTGAATCAGTCAAGTTGCAGTGTGACAGACAACATTTGTTTGAGCTCTTTGTTGTAAATTTGCATGTTATTTCCTTTTTAAAGTAGTGATCAGGCAAGGTGACGCTGTCTGGAGAGAGGGGAGACTGCCTTGCCTGGGCAAACACTGAGCATCCTCTGGGGAGCTTATGCCAGGCAGAAGAGAGAGCCGGGGTCATCGCAACAAGCTGGGCACTCACAGACTATCTTTAGACTAAGCAGAGGAGGGAAGAGATTTCCAGGCCTCAAAGACTTCTAAATAACCTTCCTAGATCAGCAGGGATTGCTAAGATTTTACTATTATTCAGGAAGCAACATAATTGACTAAAACCAGCCTGCAAGCAAGGACACACCTGGGCAGCTTTTAAGTTGTTTTTGTATTTCTACCCAGTCTTATTTAGGTGCTTTGAATTTTCTCTATAAAAATAGGTAATTATTCTGATTTATTTTCTGATAAAACCTAACTTTTCAGTTACAGGTCTTCAGGTTTTTTAGTCTTTTTGTGAGGAAGAAGGTCAAGGCTAAATTACCTTAGAGGATTGGGTTTTTCTTCCTGGGTAAATGTCTGCTGATAAAACTGATCAAAAAGTGAGGAAAAATAATTCAAAATAGATTTAACCATTTGTGATGGAATATCTTCTGAAGTCACTAATATAGAAAAATGAATAAAACTGAAAATTTTCAGTTCTCTCTCCTTTTACACCACATTCAGGGTATTGGTTGGTTGGTTGGTTGATTTGGTTAGTTTAAGCAGATGTAGCCTTCACAGTAGTTTACGGGAAGGTACTGTGGTCCTTATTTTGGTTCTGTTGGACTGGATCCATGGAAGTGATCAGGTTTCAAAATTTCCTGTCAGTGAGATTCACGCAGAAGCAGAGCTGAAGTTTTTGGTGTGTGCAGTAAAACTGATCTGCTCCATCAGTCTTGCTTCTTCTAAAATTGGGCTCAAAAGCTCAGACATGGTAATTTTTCAGAGTTTATCTACCATTATAAGAATTTTCCTGTAATTTGATTGGCACCTCTGGTTTTCATTTGGCTAATTTTTCCTTGAGCCATTTCCCCTTGCCACCATGATATCCTCATACAAGAGCAGCAGTTTTACAGTAGAATCATAGCCCTGTGCAAACAGATGAGAAATAGATGCACATCTCAACAGTGAGCTGCTTTTATATGAGATATAATAGATTACAATATGGTGAGTGTTCCTTCACCCATGTTCAGCAAAGAGCATATCATTTCATTGTTTTTCTGAGATTAAAGGGGAAAATAGGCTATTAGCCTGATCCTGCTTTGTTCTTTGAAAGACTCCCTTGAATTCTCGTTGGTCAAGAGAAAGATGGTCTTTCACTAAATCAGAATTCTTTAAAACACCTGGTTTGCTTGTTCTAATCTGTTTCGCTATGTTATGTTTGTAACTAAGCCTGGGTGTGAAGAATAAGGAGTTCATGAAGCTCATTATGCTTCATTCAATTTGAAAATTAAATTTTGCAATTTGAGAATTGTAAGCACTTTTGTGTAGTGTTGCTTCCTATAATGGAAGACAATAGACTCCCACAGTGTTGTTAGGAAATAAAGCTGTATCATGAAACTTTAATAAGTCATTCAATATGTTGTGCCCTCAGGCTATTGATATACCAGGAATTATACCTGTGCTCTGGAAAAAGCGTACAATTTAGAAATCTTTTCTTCTTTTCATGACATGTAACAATTTGAATCTTATTAAGTTTGCTTGTATTAAGCCACAGCCATTTCAGCCTTTTCTTCTTGCAACAAAGCTTCTCAAAGATAGATAGCTTTTTGTCTCAGTAATACCTGTTTCCATCACTGAAACATTGCATGTTTGTTCCAGTAGTACTGAAAGGAGAGCTGTATTCTGTTAAATATTATGGTTTCCAGTATATATATATTGCATATATTTTCAGTATCCTTTAGGGTCTTTGGTTGAG
This sequence comes from Apteryx rowi, assembly GCF_003343035.1. Lineage (NCBI taxonomy): Eukaryota > Metazoa > Chordata > Aves > Apterygiformes > Apterygidae > Apteryx > Apteryx rowi. Next base: position 1,064,695 of record NW_020447220.1, read on the forward strand.
TTAGTTATTATTTAATCAGACTTCCAAGAGACTAGGCACTGGATAGTCTCCTGCCCATGAACCTTCAAGCTATACATAAAGTATTTATTAGAAGAAAACTAAAAAGAGAAGAACACATTCCTTTTCCAGAGGTCTAATGCAGAACAGGGATCTGTGAATAACAGTACAATTTGGTCATAACAGTACAGTATGATCTTGCAGTGACTCTTTAAATGCCTTCTTTTTCTTTGGAAAAAAAGCTGTATTTTGTGTGTACTCACATGCACTCACATTCAGATACATTATTTACTAAAAGAAGTAAAGAGATTTAAGGAAGCCTAAGCAAAGTACTAATTCTTTCAATACCTTGTATATCAGATGAGAGTTATTCATTTACCAGAAGTTTTTAGAATACTAAGACTAGGAAACAAGATATTTTCTTCTTTATTGCACTGCAGTAATTAAATAGTAGAAATTGCATACCTGGAGTTAGAAGAAGAAAGTATGTCCTATTTAAATTGCCACTGGTTAAGTTTTCAGAAATCTAGATTCTTCTTCTTCCACTTGGGTAAATCATTTTTCCAGCCTTTGTCTGAAGTTTTTTATTTGAAAAATAGGGATAACAGCAAGATCTCCCTTTGGTATTTTCTTCTGAGATTACAAATTCTTTGCATAGAAGTTAGTTTTAAAATAACTTCAGTATTTTTATTTATTCCATGGACACTGTTGTTTTCAGAATACTTTGTCAAAAAAAGGGGGGGGGAGGGAATACTCCTGCCAAAAAGGACAAAAGTAAGACAGAAGGAAAGATTGACTGATTCAAAATCTTGGTTCTAAATCTTGCAATTATCATATGTTCTGAAATTCACGGATGAAGGTGGTGGTGAATAGCAGTATTTCCCAGTTCTGTAACTAGATCACATATTTTCTCTCTTCTATTTTTTCTGTACTCCAGCTGATATTGCAGAATTCCTCACAAAAATTGCACATACCAAGGATGTGGTCCTAAGCCAATATCTGGATATTTCTGAACTCAAAGACAAAAAGAAACTTTCTTTTTATGCCTCTGTAGAGAAAGAAATTTTCCAACATTTTTTATACATTTAATATAGTTACTTTTCTAAATGAATGCGTTAGAGGGCAATTATTGACTAGAGAAGAATCCAGGGTCATGTTAGAACCACGTTTAGAAGTTTAGAAAAAAATCACTTCAGCTAAAGGAGAGTTTCCTGTAAATGTAATTGAGTGGAGAACCTTTTCAGATCTTTGAGCACAGAGGAGTAAGAATATTACCAGTTTAGAACTTTCTCTTAGCTCAGAAGTGAAAAATCTTCCCTTCAGTTGTTGGATCCTATCAGTGACTTAAGTCTTGCTTCTGTTGATTGTTCCTCAAAAAGATGTTTGTAAAGCTTAACGTAAAAGCAGCAGCAGATAAAGTTAAATTGCTATAATTGTCATTATTATGTTTAAGACTTACAGTCTGAAAAGCTGTGCTGTACGAAAGACCAGGCTATTTGCCTGCATAATGAGTGAAAGAGCTCAGATTAAGAATATACGTACTTATTATTTGTGTGACTGATCAACAAATTATCTTTGAATGGCAATAAATTAATATAGTCAATATAATATAATTCAATATAATTCTGAGTAAAGATAATTCAAAATAATGTGAGAAGTTTTAGAAGAGGAAATGTCAATACTCATTTCACACTCTAAGGGAATAATTATCTCATGTAAATTAGTTTTCAGACTTTTCCCTTTGGACCCTTGATTCTCCTCTCCTCACTTAAAGAATATTTAGGTCCCTTGTGGTACGATGAGGTGAAAGTTATTTATGACTGTCCCAGTGCTTACTTGAGTTAAAAAACATAATAATAATAAATAAGCCTCTTGGGAGAAAAATCTTCACTTTCCCTATCAGTAGCATATTCAATTTTCAGTGTACAAAATATGAAGTACTCAGCTTGAGAGAACTTCAGCATAAGTATCTGTTGCCTGTTCCTTGGGCAGGATTAACTGTACTCTGCTGTTCCTGGCAAAAGTTTGTCTAACATATTCCTACAGGTCTCCCCTGACGGAGATCTTGTAGTAGCTCCAGGCTTCAATAGTCTGGGGCTTCACTGTTGCTGTGGGAAAGATTTCCCATTCCTTTCCGGGTTGAACCTGAAGTTTTCTCACTGCTATTTAAACTGGCAGACATGAAAACTAGATTATTTCTTTCCTCTTTTCAAGAGCTTCTTAATCCTTAAAGAGCTCAGGCTTTCCTTTCAGCTAAATAGTACCTAACTCTGTCTTTTCTAGTACAGGCATACCTCAGAGATATTGCGGTTTCGGTTCCAGACCACTGCAACAAAGCGAAATCACAATAAAGCGAGTCACAACAAATTTTTGGTTTCTCAGTGCATGTAAAAGTTATGTTTACACTATACTGTAGTCTATTAAGTGCACAATAGCATTATGTCTGAAAAAACAATGTGCATACCTTAATTTAAAAAATACTTGATTGCTAAAAAATGCTAAGCATCATCTGAGCCTTCAGCGAGTTGTAATCTTTTGATGATGGAGGGTCTGGCCTCGATGTTGATGGCTGCTGACTGATCAGGGTGGTGGTTGCTGAAGGCTGGGGTGGCTGTGGCAATTTCTTAAAATAAGACAGCAATGAAGTTTGCCGCATCGATTGACTCTTCCTTTCACGAAGGATTTCTCTGTAGCATGCGATGCTGTTTGATAGCATTTTACCCACAATAGAACTTCTTTCAAAATTGGAGTCAATCCTCTCAAACCCAGCCACTGCTTTATCAGCTAAGTTTATGTAATATTCTAAGTCCTTTGTTGTCATTTCCACAAGGTTCGCAGCATCTTCACCAGGAGTAGATTCCATCTCAAGAAACCACTTTCTCTGCTCATCCATAAGAAGCAACTCCTCATCCGTTAAAATTTTATCATGAGATTGCAGCAATTTGGTCACATCTTCAGGCTTCACTTCTAATTCTAGTTCTCTTGCTATTTCCACCACCTCTGCAGTTACTTCTTCCACTGAAGTCTTGAACCCCTCCAAGTCATCCATGAGGGTTGGAATCAACTTCTTCCAAACTCCTGTGAATGTCGATATTTTGACCTCCTCCCATGAATCACAAATGTTCTTAATGGCATCTAGAATGGTGAATCCTTTCCAGAAGGTTTTCAATTTACTTTGCCCAGATCCATCAGAGGAATCACTATCTATGGCAGCTACAGCCTTACGAAATGTATTTCTTCAATAATAAGACTTGAAAGTCAAAATGACTCCTTGATCCATGGACTGCAGAATGGATGTTGTGTTAGCAGGCATGAAAACCATGTTCATCTTGTACATCTCCATCAGAGCTCTTGGGTGACCAGGTGCATTGTCAATGAGCAGTAACATTTTGAAAGGAATCTTTTTTTCTGAGCAGTAGGTCTCAACAGTGGGCTTAAAATATTCAGTAAACCATGTTGTAAACAGATGTGCTGTCATCCAGGCTTTGTCGTTCCATTTATAGAGCACTGGCAGAGTAGGTTTAGCATAATTCTTAAGGGCCCTAGGATTTTCGGAATGGTAGATGAGCATTGGCTTCAACTTGAAGTCACCAGCTGCATTAGCCCCTAACAAGAGAGTCAGCCTGTCCTTTGAAGCTTTGAAGCCAGGCATTGACCTCTCCTCTCTAGCTATGAAAGTCCTAGATGGCATCTTCTTCCAATGTAAGGCTGTTTCGTCTACACTGAAAATCTGCTGTTTAGTGTAGCCACCTTCATCAATTATCTTAGCTAGATCTTCTGGATAACTTGCTGCAGTTTCTACATCAGCACTTGCTGCTTCACCTTGCACTTTTATGCTATGGAGATGGCTTCTTTCCTTAAACCTCACGAACCAACCTCTGCTAGCTTCAAACTTTTCTTCTGCAGCTTCCTCACCTCTCTCAGCCTTCACAGAATTGAAGAGAGTTAGGGCCTTGCTCTGGATTAGGCTTTGGCTTAAGGAAATGTTGTGGCTGGTTTGATCTTCTACCCAGACCACTAAAACTTTCTGCATATCAGCAGCAATAAGGCTGTTTTGCTTTCTTATCATTTGTGCGTTCACTGGAGTAGCACTTTTTGAATTTCCTTCAAGAACTTTTCCTTTGCATTCACAGCTTGCCTAACTGTTTGGCACAAGAGGCCCAGCTTTCAGCCTATCTTGGCTTTTGACATGCCTTCCTCACTAAGCTTCATCATTTCTAGCTTTTGATTTAAAGTGAGAGATGTGCAACTCTTCCTTTCACTCGAACACTTAGAGGCCACTGTAGGGTTATTAATTGCCCTAATTTCAATATTGTTGTGTCTCAGGGAATAGGGAGGCCGGAGGAGAGGGAGAAAGACAGGGAACGGCCGGTCGGTGGAGCAGTCAGGACACACACAACATTTATCGATTAAGTTTGCCATCTTATATGGGCATGGTTCGTGGCGCCCCAGAACAATTACAATAGTAACATCAAAGATCACTGATCACAGATCACCATAACAGATATAATAATAATGAAAAAGTTTGAAATATTGTGAGAATTACCAAAATGTGACACAGAGACACGAAGCAAGCACATGCTGTTGGGAAAAATGGTGCTGATAGACTTGCTCAATGCAGGGTTGCCACAAACCTTCAAGTTGTAAAAAACACAATATCTGTGAAGTGCAATAAAGCGAAGCACAATAAAATGAGGTATGCCTGTACATGATGTTTCTCTTGACCTCCCATCTGCCTCATTGCTCTCCTTCACATATTTCTTGGAACACAATGTCTGAAACTCCTGTTGAAACAGAAATTCCAGCCGTGCTGAGTAAATAAGGAGCACTGCATATCGCTTGTGAGTATTAACTCCTGGTTATGCATCCCAATATGATATTTGCCTTCTGCAATACCATGATGTTGACTTGTGCTTTGGGTGCAATCTGCAACAATGCCCAGATTTGGAAGAACTTCTACCTAATCATTGGTAATTTATCGTGTGTTTGCAAAATTGATTAGCCCTACTTCCATAGCTCCTTCACACGCTGAAATTTATCTTTATAAATATGTGTAGGTGCATCTATGATTACAAAAGTACATAAGTGGGATTAATGCATGTTACTCATTAGTAGTTCTTGATTAAGACTAAACCCAATGGTAATCCAAACCTGGGGGAGATGGTGTCTGGCTCCTAGTCCAGACTTTAACAGTTATCACGGCAAAACATTTAGAGTAAAATGTGTATTACATGTGAAACTCTGAAGTTGCATTATCAGCCTAAATTAAGTAATCAAGAAAGGACAGAAAAAGACCCAAGGCACATGTGAAGGAATCTGACTTTTATTCTCAAACACCATGCAAAAAATTGAGGATTTTTTACGCAGATTAGGAGGAAAAGAGAGGAAGTTAAGTTTGTATTTATTTGTGCAGGTTAAGTTCACAGAAAAGGGACTGACTTCATTTGGGCAAGCTAGATTTGAAGCTAGCAACTAAGGGCAGGGAATAGGCTTAAGAAACAAACTGCAAAGAGAGACTCCTTGTGTAAGGACCGAGTCCTTTAGCAGCTCTGCCTGTGTATTTCAGTCTCGCACTTCTGCATAGGAGTTCTGCCTGCCTCCCACGAACAAGCTGAAATCTTGGGCTGGGAGTAAATGCTCAGATTGAGTGACATTAACTTAGGCAGCTATTCACTATGTAAATTGGAGCATGTTGCTATGGTAACCTGTGGCATAAACCAGCTCTCCATGCACGCCGACCAGGCCCTTCTGATGTTGTGCCCCATGGTATTCTGGAGCTGCTCTGATCCCAAGGAGCTGGTGTCAGATACCTGGTGAAGAGGACAGCGTTGCACAACCGGCTCGTTCTGTGTGTAATCAGTGAGCATTTAATCTTTGCGCTAGGAAACCCACAACCTGCTTTTCCTCTACATGAAAGAAAACAACAGCCACTCATTTATTTTAAGGATTTTTTTTTCTCCTACATTGCAATTAAGACAAATTATAATTTGTGACAATTAGCTGTGACCTTCAATGTTTTGAAATGGGAGAACTCTTCGTAATTTTCCTCTAGTGAAGAATTAATTTTTTTGTGATTATATTAATTTCTCCATTATTGTCCTTTTATATTTGTAAAGAAGTCAGCCATTCTTCTTTTTGTGGATTTGCCTTACCCTTTCGCTGTAATAACAGAAGTTGCTTTTAATTAATTTAATTAGAAAATACATTATTGATATATCTGAAGCAGAGTGAGCAGACTGCGTTAGAAGCCTAATATTATACAAGAGCTCTGGAATGGTTTAAAAACACAACAGTGCTGTTAAGGCACAAATGCTACATCATTCACGCCCTGCTCTTTAAGAGGAGCAGTGTTTACAGAACAGCTTAAGGCATACAGCTAGAGTAGCACAAAATATAAAAGATGACAAACCAAAGCAAGCAACCAAATCACCTGATGAATTGGTACAGGGATTACCTTCATGACACTCATTTTTCTTTCCAGTCTGTACACGTACAGCCTTTTCTGCACAGACAGAGTTGTTGGTGGTGTTCATTGAATTTGCAGTACAACCTGGGGGTTGTTTCATTTTCAGCCAAGCTGCAAAGTTTACTTGTTAACCCATTTATAGACAAACCTGCCCTCATTTGCAGACTCTTCCCAACCATCATCTACCTTTTCTTAAGCGTGCACATCCATTTAAATTAAAGTCCCACCAGACAGTGCTTCACTAGGCTTGAAGTGATTTCGACAATCTCTTTAATCTTATTGGGAATACAGGCTCAGGAAGGCCTTTCTGTGCTGCGTCTGGTTGCTTGCTAGTGCAGACAACTATGCCGTGGGTTCTGATTCTTTAACCTTATCAAGCTTCATTTTCAAATGAAGGTCTTCTTTCCTCCGTCATGTGTCCCTGCTCTTCCATCTCCCCTTACCCAGCAAAGGCTGCTTCAGAATCTCACCCTTCTGGGAGTTATAAACCAGTTTCTTGTTTGTAGTCTAAATTTAGTCTTTGCTACTTTAATGCTGATGTGACAACACTATCCTAGAGCTTTAACAGCTTTTCTTTTCCCCAGTGGTTGCTATCTCTAATATATTTGTAAATAACAATTGCTCAGTCAATAAATAAACTTTATTGTGTGTTTAAGCTGATGCTTAAAGTAATTCTGGAAGCCAGAATGCCAACAGTTTGTAGCTTGATTCCCCAGCAACAATTTAGCTTGAGGCCTCCAGCTCCGGTGGACATAAGAATGTACTTGGAGGCTGTGTGCAGGCCCATTCCCTTAGTATAGTAGGGGGTAAATGATTTGCTAGGGATCCTGAATACAACATCATTTCTTCTTCCTTCTTTTCCCACTTCTCTGTCGTGGGTCTGTTGCCCACAGTTAGGAGCAATCCAAGAAACAGAGTCAAGATAGAGGGCTAAGAAATACGATATGAGAAACTTCACAATAAGATGCATATGTGGCTCCTATGACTTGAGCAAGACAAGGGTGACTATCAAGATTGACCATAAGTCTCAGTATTGATATATCATTAGATTTTCTTACTGCATGTGTATAATTATCCTTCAAGAAATACAGCTGTCTTAACAGACGGAAGCTGAGAACCATGTATATGTTATAATGTATTCTAAATACAGAAATTCTGAGAGAAATCTCAAAATGTATGGTTGGAACAATTGCAGTTTTTCTGTTGAATTGATTGCAAACAAGTGTTTACAATTAATTCACTCATTTAATTCATTTATTTGTTGAACCCTAAAATTATTATATCTAGATAAAATAGCTTTCAGATTGTAAATGTCTTCGGTGACATGAGGACACTGACTACATATACTATACGCGTTCCTGGTCTTAAGAGACTCTTTGAAACATATTTGTGACTATACAATTCAGTGTAACCTTTAGTAGAAAGTGACTGTTGCCTTAATTCCTGTTGTGTGTATTGTTTTTCTGATTTCTGGAAGGTACCAGAGAGTTACCATTTGGAGCATTAAGCTGAACTTGGTTAAAGGCTGAATGAGCAACATATGCCTCTGGAAACATTAAAAAAGAGCCATCTTTTTCACAAAGACACTTGAAAGAAAACATCTTTGAGAAGAAAAATAAACTTTAGAACTTTCATTTTTTAATCAGAATTAAAAAAGGCAAATTTTGCAGTCCCCAAAGCTAGCTGAATTTCCCTTTATTTTCAATGAGATGTTTTCTATGGACATAAGCCAAAGTGAGGTAGCATCTTTCAGGATCTGGATTTTAAATGATACCTGAGAACGAGTGTCTTCACGGGCCATACACCTACAGTTATGTAAGCAGCTAAGAGTTAGGAGCTTAAATACCTTTTAAAATACCTGGTCCTTGGACACATAATTTTTTTCCAAAACAATTTGCATATGATGTGGTGCACCCTGTGGTATGTGTGAGTGCATTGGTTTGCTACTGAATAATCATTTTATTTAAAAGAGAGCATGCTTAAGTCTCAAGGAAAGTGGAAAGACCTGGTTTAGGAGTGAGGGATGGTAATAGCTTGGAAAACTGGTTGAAGAATAACCTGTATGTTTTATTTTCTAAATATTATTCATCTTTATATGTTAATAGTAAATAACTTACCTCATTTTAATTGTATACATTCAAAAGGCAAAAATTAAAATTAAGACCATTTTTATTGCCTTTGAGTTTAAAGTCAGTAACTAATTCACTGTTGGAAAAATCTTTTTATAACTTTAATTTTTAAAAGCAAATATTTACATGACATTAGTGGACTGCTAGGTCTAACCCTTACAGTATTAAAGTATTAATTAGTAATTAATACTTTACACAATAAAAAATTTTGACACTGTTGCCATTAAAAGCAAGAGGATACCTTCTGTAACTCAGGAAGCCAGTCTCTGTCTGCAAACAAGTAGTTCTTCTGAAGGAATATTTCTGTAGAACCTCATAAATACTCAGCTTCTATTTTTTCAGCTATATATACAACAATAGTTTTCTGAACTGCTATATTTTGTAACCAAAAATATTTTTAAATTAAAAGCAAGTGATCTGTAAGACACAGACCTGCCACTTTTAGGTAGGCATCATTCATAATATGATAGTTACAACTAAATTGTTCTCTTTGCACAGCAGGGAAGAAGCAGGAGAGGCCAGCATTTCACCCTTGTAAGACTGTCTTCATCAAGGACAGCCGAGAGGAAAGCACACTGATATATTTGCATTAAAAATACATTTAACAAACTGTAGGAAAGAAGCAGGTAAAGAATATTTGAATACTTTCCCAACCTAATATTCATTATTTCCAACTTAAATCTCCAGCATCTGATTAAACAGCACTGCTGATTCCATTATATACGTGTGTGGAATGAATACACATTTTTAACATTAGTTTCCAGAAGTAATTTTAATTAAAAAGGAGATAAACTTTTCTATAGTATATAAAATTTTATTTTTCTTTCTTTTGTTCTCAGTTTTAATTGGTTATGGTTTCTGTGAAAGTTACTGGTTGGCAAGATAGGTGCAGTTTTGGACAAGGGAAATGCATCTTTCGACCAGTCAAGATAACCTATCTAAAAGCAAGAGGTTTATCATTCTTACCATAGCAACTTTTAAATGCAGTGCATGAGAGAGGTCCCAATTAGGGATCTGTTTTTTTCCCTTTGTAAACATACATTGCTTATGATATTATTAATAACATATGCTTTCTATTGCTTGTTCAGAATTGTAGAAAATGGCAGTTTTAATGTTATTTGTATATATCAAATGCCAGCTCACGGAAACTTGACATTTTCTTATTTGTTTTTTGTCCAGCTGAATTTATGTTATTACTAACAAAATAAGCATCTGAAACTGTTTTCATCTTACGGAAAAATGTTTGTTAAATACAGCATATAAATAAACTTCAGCCAAAACTTGAACAGTGCAGCTTAAAGGGCTTGATTATTCAGTAATGGGAGTATGCTTGTGTCAGTATACTTTTCCCACTGGAATTTGCAGTTAAGCCATTAAAGCTATATAAGAAGTGAAGCAGGAAGGCAGAAGACTGTACGGGGGGGAAAAGTAAAAGAAAAATCAAATAGATATAGGATGTAAATGCTGAAAGGTGTATTCTTTCCTTGATGTACGTGCTTAATTATTTTAAGCATAAGGTTTTAGCTTTAATCTTTTAATTTTCTCTCATTAATAAAATAATGGACTTTATTCCCTTCTCTACTACATTAGTTTTACATGGGGATGACTTAAATACAGCTTTTGAAATAAGAAACCTTAATTCAATATGGATATCACAAAACACAGTCTGCATCCAGTTCAAGTGAAATCCTGACCCAGTGAAATCAATGGAAAAATTCCCATTGACTTAAAGTAGTTGGATTTCATACCCAATCTCCTCTTTCTTTTTTCTTCAGCCTCTCTGCTTTTGCTAAATGGGATCTCTTTTTCCCAGATGGACCTGTTAATGCTATGCACAGTGATCATTTCAACTTTCTTTATAAAATGATGAGACTCTTCTAAGGAAATTCTGTCTTTTCTTCTTTGGTTTCTTTTTAGTACAGTACTGACTTCCTTCATAGCAAGGATCTGATCTATTGTTTTAACGCTATTTTGTCTCATTTTTTTCATTCAAAAATTAAGAAGTCTTGGATTTCAGAAGTTCACATTCTAAATAACATTTTTCTGCATATCATGGGAGCACAAATTCCAGATAAGATAATATCTACATAGAGTAAATTACACAAATAGCTAAACCACAACTGATACTAAAGCAAATTCTTACTTCATTTATATCCTCAACTCTCCTAGGTTTTAATCACATGCCATGTCACTCTCTTGATACTTCTTTGAGCAATAAATTAGAGTTCTGTATGTATATATATTTTAAAGCATCTGGCCACAGGTGTCATTTCTAATGTTCTGTTTATAAGCCAGATCCCCCGTTGTTAAATTGATACATTTGGGTTTTTTTCCTTGAAAACCACCACCATTTGTGCATGCAGGCATTCGCATGCTTGTTTCTTGAATCAACAGCTAGAAGGATCTGTTTACTGCATATCTCGTGTTTTAGTTTAAGGTTATGCCTTGTCCCTAAACATCATAAGTGACTTTTTATCTCTGTAAGGATTACCGCTTTCCTTAAAAATAGCTACTGAATAAAGCTAAGCCATTTATAATGAAATATGGGACATTTTCTTTGCAGTGGTTGCTGAAGAGTTACAGCTTTTATGTTCTGTAAATAAGGTAAAATCTTTTTTATAACTTGTTACATTATGAACCATATTTGTCATTATAGTACTATATAGTAGAGAGATGAAGCATAGACTAAACCCTCAAGTGTTTGGAAGTTTTTAATGTCATCCAAAATAAGCAATTTTCTGTAGCTTTGAATGGCATACTCTTGTCTGTTCATCCAAAGAGGCTAGTAAGTTTAAAACTTTCCCTTTTGTACTGAGTTTTTTTCACCAGAAGTGCAGTACTAAATAGCTTAAGAAAATACATGGATAACTCAGGTAGTAATTTGAATGCATTTGTGGAAGACTGACTTTCACTATAATGGAAGTAGATGCTGAACCCTATTATGTAAAATATGCTGGCTACTATATGGACATGAAGCTTTTAATCATGCTGCTGACAATAGTCCCAAGCTCATCTTTCTGAAATGCTTCCACTCTGCTAGCTATTAAACTTCCCTGAGTTATGGGAAAAAAATCTCTTATAATACTCCTCTAATAGTAGCATCTTTTTTTATCTATTGGCTCTGCTTGGCCCTGATTTGTGTTTTTTTTTCCTCATTAATTTATTTCTTTTTTTTTCATTTACTAGCTCTATATGAAGATGAAGTGTCTCATCTACTATTATTTTCTCCTTTCCTTTTTGTGCTCCATTCACTCATTTTCAGACATAAGTATGTTCTTTCCTCCTTAATTATTATCCTTCTTTGTTATTACTGCAGTGAATGCAATCTGCCAAATGTTTTTTAACACCAAGTGCCCCAAATTTTAACAGTCACAGTTTATACTCTTCTATAGCTATCCCAAATAAAAAGCTGTGCCACAGGAGTGATTGCTAAAAATACAGATACCCTGATGAAATTAAGGATGTAGCCAGACTGTACATAAACCAGTAATGTTCTTAAAACGTTACAGATAAAACAGTACAGTTCTTTAAAGTTATAATTTACTTCTAAATTATAAGGTATAAATATGTTCCTGCAGTTATAATATCTAACTAATTTGCAGTTATATTCAGTCTGATGTGCTCTTGCTGTATAAATATGTAATTTGGAATTCCAACAGTTATTTTTATGGTTCATGCCCTAAGTACCTAATTTCTCCCATAATACTGTTTTGTGTTCAACACCTTTGAAAAATTAGTATATTTTAAAACTCAGAAATAGTTTTTCATGGAAGCCCTGTAATATCTGGGCATACAGGTGCATGCAAATATCACTCAGAAAAATTTCAGCTTACTGAAAGCATTTTTTGCACTAAACTGACTAGCAAAAAACCCCTGTGGCATAAACTGTACAACTTTGCTTTTTATTTTTGAATACTGACCAATTTTTGACCAGGCTTTTTTGTATTATTCAGTAGTTTTGGAATTGACTTTGTTCCTTAACTCTCAGGCTACTTTCTTGTTCATATACCTGAAAAACAATGAAAGGTCGAAGCATACTAATCTCTTAGGGGTTTCTTTTTTCTGCCCTACCACCAGTAGTATCCTTGGAGTTCAGCAGCACCCCCTTCTGTGAAACAATTCCTATTCCTCAGTCATCATGTGCATTTCTGTGCCAAGTAGTTAAATGGGTACTTGGATGATCTGATGTTACTTGGCTGTTATGAACCTAGGACAGAGGGATTGGTGTTAATTTTCTGCATTGCTTTTCTCTGCATTTATGGGAATATTTTCTGTCAAATATTTTGTGAAACTGCAGTCTTGCCTTTTCTAGGATTCTCTTCTGGTACTTATTACGAACTGGTGACATACACCGTTTTCTCCCTCCCTTTTCCCTCCACGCCTCCTTATAACACCTTTACATCTGTCACTGCGGTTTACTGATGGCATTCTGCTCATGGGTGCTAGTTCCTAGTGCACACACGTATGGGTAATGAGAGAGCTTCCTCAGCCTCCCTAGGCCTGGTCCCAGTGTTGGACCTCCCTCTTGGTGAGAAGAGCTTTCCTCACACCTACTTGGAATTTTCTGATGTGGAAGCTTGTGTTTGTTGCCTCTTGCCCTACCACCATGCACCTCCAAGAAGAGTCTGGCTTTGTCTTCTCTCTACCCTCCCACCATGTAGGCGTAGACAGCAATCAGATCTCCCCTTCATCTTCTCATCTGAAGGCTGAACATACTTCATACACTTCCTCAACTTGCTGGCTACAGTAAGACAGCCCAGGATGTATTTGGCCATGTCTGCCACAAAGTCATGTGGCTGTCTCATGTTCGACTTGTCCGCTGGGACCCTGAGGTACTTCCCTGCAAAGCTGCTTTTTAACCCCCTGGCCCCAGCTAGTGCTGCTGTGGGGGGTTATTCTGTTCCAGGTGCAGCACTGTGCCCTTGCTTTTGCTGGACTTCATGGGGTTTCTGTCAGCCCATTTCTCCAGCCTGTCAAGGTCTCCCTGAATAGTAGCCCTTGCAGCCTATCGACCGCTCGCCCCACTTTGGTATTATCTGCAAATTTGCAGAGTGTGCAATCTGTCCCATACTCCAGGTTTTTAAATTAAGACATTTACCTCTACTGGCCCCAGTATTGATCCCTGAGGGATGACACTAGTTATTAGCCACCAGCTGGACTTTGTACATAACTTTTCAAGCCTACCTCACAGTCCAGCCAATTTTCTATCCACCCTATCATCCCCTTATTCAGTCTGTATTTTGCCAATTTGGCTAGAAAGATACTGTGTGAGAAAGTGTTAAAGGCCTTGCTAAAATCAAATTATGCAACATAAACTGCTCTCTTCTTGCCCACAGAGCCTGCCATCTTCTCATAGATGGCAGTCAGGTTGGTCAGGCATGATCTAGCCTTAGAAAGGCTTCTAGGAGGATTTGCTCCATAATCTTTGTGGGGACAGAGGAAAGGCTGACTAACTTCTAAAAAGGCTTCATCTACTTCCTCTTCTTGAGCAGCTGGTCTGTAGCAGATGCCTACCACACTAACACCTGTGTTGGTCCCTGATCCTTCCCACAAGCTGTCACCTGGCCCATCAGCTGCCCCAAAATGAAGCTTTGTGCATCCCAGCCACTGCTCTGCACAGAGCACAACCCCTCCTCCTCCCCTTCCAGCCCACTCTTTCCTGAAGAGCCTATCTACATCTTTGTCAAGTTTGATCTGTGTAGGAATTCTTTTGTTCTAATAACATTGTCTGACATGGTATCTGTGTGATTACCCTGGCTTAAAACTGGGTGTAGGGGGGAAACAGAAGCAATAAATCTGGGGTTCATAAACTGAGATGTTTTAGAAAAATAGTCTTAATGTTACCTGTGACAGACAAATGGAATTTGAAGAGCACTTGAATTAGTACAAAGTACCCATACCTTTTATTTATATTTTCTTTTCATCTTAGAGAGTTTATACTATTCTAAAATTGTCACACACACACATGCAAAATCATAGGTAGCAACTAGCTAAGACTGTTTGACAATATTATCTAAGTTTTTTTACTTCAGCAGATCTCTTGGATGAAAAATGACATCTTGCTGGTAAGATAATGGTAAAATGCTGTTTATTCCTTCAGCAGTGTTTTGGGGGTTTCTTTCTTTATTTGTTTTTAAAGACTACCGAATTTCAGGGACAGGAACTGCGTGCCCACTGCAATCTCAGTTGATGGTAATTATGATAATATTGAAATAGTTTATTAAGTAATGGAACAGCTTACAGGTTTGTTGGCATGGCGTTTTTAAGTTCTGCATAAAAGCTGCCTTGTAGGAAAGGGACAGGATCTGTGAATGTTTTGCCCAACTACTTTTTACTTGTTGATGAGCAGTGGAAATCCAGACATTGAAGACAGAAGTTGTCCTTTCTACAAAATTGTATGGGGATGTATGTGTCTGCCTAGCAATATGAATAGGTGAATGTATTCCCCATCTCTGCTCTTGCTGAAAAATCTGATTCTGTACAAAGGAGTTCTTGTAATCAAAAGAAATTATGTGTGACTCAAAGGCTGAATGAGACCTACAATAGCAGTAGTGTAGAAAGGGAGTATGAGATATTCTATCTTAAATAAATGTTGACTGTCATTGAAAGCTAACTAAACTGAAACCCGCTTACTTAATATTTACGATATATATCTTTGTATTTTTAGATATTTTGGACATATTTGTGTGGAATTACTGTTACTGACTTTTTTTTCTTGCATAATTTCAATCAACAAATAAATGTGTTAGAAAGGTAAGATTTGTAAGAAGAAAACCCAATACCTTCACAATAAATTCTGCCAAAGGTTGCTTTCTAAAATAATCATAAGTGCTGTTTGATGGTAATGTAATCACTGCTGTTTCTCTTTAAAACTAAATTACATTTTCTTGGCTATAAGGAGTCACACACTCTAGAAATATTCTTGGGTAAGAAAATTTTTTTATAGATTTATGGTCTTGCAATGAACATCTCTAAAGTGTATCTGGCATGATGATTAAAGATAATGCTTTTGTACTCCATAAAATTTCACTATTAGATGATAAAATATTCTACAATTAGATACAAGAATTTCTAGGAATTGAGACTAGCTAGATTTAACTAGAACATTATTTATTTCTGTTGTGCATGTAGGAAAATGTTAAAGACATTGACCTTCCCTGCCTAGCATGAAAGCACTTACACCGCCATTAAATTGAGGATGTATATTTCACTTAGTCTGTGTCTTCCTTTGAGACATTTATTTTTGCCAACATTTACTTTAGCTGGAAATAAAGGGAATTATATCAGTAAACTGGAAATATGAGCTAATGTGTCAGGATAAAGAAACATCATGTTTTCTGATTTTGAGTATTTAGCTGGTGAGACTCAGTGCTGTAGCTCTGAAGCACAGCACAAGCATGGCAGGTAGAAAGTAACTTTGTAAGAACCATCCTTATTCACTACCACTTCTGGGCAATTCTTGGAGCTGCAATGGTCCTGTATGAGACTGTGGAGCTTGTCAGCTTCCTTAGACCCTCTAAGAGGTGTCTGTGTGTCGTGCTGAAGGGCATAGCCACTGCGCCATGAACTTGCAGACAGTAAGCCTGCAGCTTCCCTGTGGGGCAGCAGGGAGGAAAGTTTCTGGGAATAGGACCTGTTGGCCACCTTTACATCCCTCTGGATGTTACCGTGGATGCAGGGAGTAGAGTAGAGGAGAGAATAAAGAGAACAGAGCATCTAGAGACGTTATGAACTGCCTTCCTAGCCTCTGGATTATTTCCATGTGCTGGTAGAGGAATATTAAAGAAATATTATCTATTATTTGAATGAAGTTTACTCTCCTGTTAACATATACATTTATAAAAGAAATAAAAGCCTCACCATTGGTTCTGAATGAGTGAATAGAGAAGCAGTCAGACCAAACAAAGGTCCATCCAGCTGAGCATCCTACCTCTGACAGTGGCCAAAGTGAATACCTAGGGAAAAGCAGAACAGGGCAAGCTTCTTTAACAAAGAGAGAGCTTTTTTTGTGCAAAATATTCTTTAAAATGGGCTGACTGGGTTGGATAGGAAGATAAATAGCTTAATAACATACACATATTTATTTTGAAAATTCCCGTGACTTTCTTTCTGAAGATTGCCTAGTAATAAATGGAAATGTTTTATTGTTGGCCACTGTTTTATCAGCTTATCAATGTTTTGATTTTTGATTTTGTTGCTTTTAAAATAGATGAATTATGCCTTTATGAAAAATTTACCCTTTGGGCTTATTATTAATGTTTAAGTAATAAAAAAAGGTTGTATTTTACAGTTATAATTTAAGATTACAGGAATACACTGAAGTGAAAAGGACCAATTCAGTAGAGAATTTTTTTTTTCCTTTTCCTGCAAACTTCATAAAGCATATTGTCAAGTTAAGAATTAAATCTGTATAATCAAATTCAGATTTTCTTCAGATACTGGTGCACCATTGTTAGGTGAGAATATAGTATTCCTGGTTGCCTAGAAGACCGGATGATATCATTGAAAATCAAAGTATTGTCAATCATATTTGCTTATAGTCTGGTAGGAAAATTGCAATTGCCACAATATCTGCCAAAAACTCTTTGATGATTTGTAGAAGACTATTTGGATATTATGAAAACTTTGTACAATTTGTCAAATTCATATTAGCATTTCAATTTAAAGCCTGTCATGGTTTGGAAATTATGCGTAAAATCAACAATGGCTGAAAGGATTAGCAGAGCAAAGTGGAGTAAAAGAGTCTTTTAATGTGGTACTTGGACAGGCTTGATAGTCTTCCCCAACATTTCCCTCTTGACCAGATCTATAATCCTCTTCCAGAATTTGACTCAAGTGAAATGCAAGGAGCTTCAAGTCTTCATCCGCTGTCCTTAGAGAAGATATTTTTTCTGTTTCATTATTCTCCTCAAAATAGAAAGATGAGGAGGAGGTGAGGACTGAGAAGAAAAGGGGAGTTAAATTGCTTCAAAGGTCAAACAGAAAGTCAACGATCCTCCTGTGAAGCACTTTGAAGTTAATCGGAAAGTTGGTTTGATATCTGCAAGAATTTCTCTGACATTAGGATAAGCTTTTCACTCATGTGTTAAGTGAATATGTTCTTGTTTATTTTATAACATTCCATAGGTTGGTGGTTTGAACACACCTTCAACAAGATCATTAATGTCTATTTTTCTCTTCGTCAGTTAGTCAGATCATGTTTTTTAAAATGGTTAAAGGGGACTTTTTAAAAAATTAAATATAGCATCTCGTTAATAAGCTCAATTAGTTAAAAATTCTATAATAAAAAATGGATTATAAGCTTTTATGCCATATCAAATAATGGTATTTTTCATAGCTAAATAACTTCAGTCAGATGTTATGCAGGCCATACAGTGTTCAGAGTACAGTATAAGATATATAAATTTTATCTGTGGTACTTTGTCACTTTGAAATCCAACCTAACTAAAGGGTTTTGCTAGTGTAGGTTACCCTACTGACTCTTTTGTGAACAATGAGTTTCATTCTGGTACTGCTTTGTGTGGCTTAATTGAAATATACTGAAAGGACTTCTGGTTTTACAGTCTGGAACACTGCATTCTGCTGACTGAAATGACCTTAGTACACAACCTGTGCTCTGTTAATGGAAGATGCTTGGAATTACTTTTCTAACTGAAATCTATATAGAAACATTTTATATGGATATTGGTTTACCCATTGATCGCATCTTTTAAAAAAATTGAGAATATAATTTATCCATACTTCAAAGTCAAGTTCTAATGACCAATCACATAAGTTCCAAAGTAAAATTTAATTAAAACAAATATGCTTTTCATTTTGCTCAATGTGTAATTTGCTGTATTTACAATTGAAGAAGGACAGATATTGTGTAGGCAGACAGAGGTTGAGTGGGACACTTTCACTAGATCGTGGTGACACTGGATGACCAAGATCTATGAGGTGAGGACAGTATTTTCTGTATTTTAATCAGTTCTTTAGGTTTGAATCTGAAATTTGCTAGGAAAACTTAATAAGATGACACAGAAATAATTTTTTGTGAAAAAAGAAGTCAGTGCTCTCAGACAAGAAAGACTGCAGTGAAACATCTACTTCCATAGAATAAAGCAATCTGTTTTTCTGATTATCTAAGATTTCTTAATTTTGGGGGCATACCAGTTTCTCTGTAACTTTCCAGAAATCTGGGATTTCTGAAAAAATGCACATTTTCTACTGTTACTATGGCCTGGTTGTTTTCATCTTTATCTTCCAAGAACTGGTTATTGTGTCTCCCAAATGTTTTGTTTTGGAAAAGATAAATGTGTTCTGAGTTGTCTTGTGACAACCTGGTGATAAACTGGTGAAGATAACACATTATTCTTACATAAATTGACCTTTAGGTATTTCTTAATGTGTTTAGTCTCTTGAAAAAATGTTATTTTACTGAAACTGTTGATGTTTATTCTCTTAAATTAGGTTTAATTACCACATAAATTTTTCAGTTAACAGAGGAAACTGTTTCCATTAATCTGTATACATTACTCTCTGTAGCCAATTAGCATCCTGACTCTGGGGCTGTAGTTAAGCAAGGGCATTCTGCAGGGTCATCCCCTCACATCACACCAAGGTCTTCTGCCCAGATACAGCTCCAACAAAAACACACAGCAACACTGTTAAACAAAAGCTAATTATCAAAGGTGAACAATGAGTCGCCTATGGCATACTATGTGCTGAAGTAGTCATTTAACAAAAGGAAATTATGTAGATTTCTAGTGATTATGAAAATATCATTTTGCCAAGATTATATGCTCTCAAAACATCCCAGAATTGTAGACATAGATGCACATATGTGAGTGAGAAGTTAGGTAATAATCTAAGAGTGGATCCTGTAGACCTTGGACAGTATATTTCAGTCCATTAAATCTATCCATGAATGAACAATGCAGTTACAAATTAGGGAAAAGCAAATGAATTTGCATTTATGACTTTTCCTTTCCGTTTTTGCAGGAGGAGGGTGCAAAATTCTTTATTCTGTCCCTTACTCCAGTCTTGCTCCTTCTTCTCAATATTTCCTAAATGGAAAACAAAACAACATTTGTGCCAATAATTCTAAATGCATGATACTCGAGAAACTTAGAATTAAGTTTTATATGGCTATATACCTCTAATTTTGGATATCATTTATCCCTCAGAGATGTACTTGTTCATGTTCAGTACCATTTCCCATCTTACACCATGCAAGCTATTGCAAAAAACATCACAGGCTACATCAAACTTTTTCATGGGTCCCATGTGACCAGGTCATTAAAGCTCCTTGTAGAAAGTCGATTTGTAAAAACTTCATGAGCATAGTTGTTCACAACATCTGGATGCAAGGAAAGTGACAATAGTCTTTTGTCTTCTTTTGTCTCTCTTTTTTGAACAACTAAACAGAAGTTTTTTTAACATAACTTCACAGCATAAAGCGTTTTGTTTTTAGCACTGTCCTGAAGGATAGATTTTTGATAGCATAGAAACATAATTTTTTGTTAGTTATAGTGAGGTATATCATAGTACTACTACTGAAGGTACTGGAAGTCTCCAGGATTGAAATTCTTCTTCACAAGTGCTGTTATGTGAAAAAAGACTTTGGTTTACTCTGCTGCAAGTTTTCAACATTGAAAAAGTAGAATAACTATCACAAATAATGACACAATCACCTATCCTCCTATAAAAAGGACAGTCCTATATAAATCTCATAAGCTAATTTTTAAAAAGTTGTATTACTTGAAACTGCAATTATAAATAGCTTTCTAAAGCGGGTTTGAAGGATATTATAGCTTTTAATCAGTTGAGCACAGAAGGAAGTCTGCTGTAGTCACCTGGGGCACCAGGAGAAAAATCTCTACTAGCAAGTTCTCTCTTTGTTTTTGGTATTGTATATCTAATTGTCTATCTAAATTGCAATAAGGACCTCAAAGCATAGGTTACACTTATTTCCAGTTAATAACATTTGAAGATAAGAGAACATTTTCCCTTCAGTGCTCCACAAAATCAAAACTCAGGCAGAAATCATTCTTTTAAAATGAATGTGGTTAAATGAGATTTCGCAAAGGGTAAAGCAGTGTATTTATGATAATACATGCAAAAAAAAATCACTTGAATGTGATATAATTGATACATTCATGAGACAGTTCCCTTCAACCATTTGTTACACAGTTATTTTAGCTTTGTGTCCTAAGGAAATCGTATCTGTGTGATCGTGCTGTGCTCTCTGTCTGGTCTCCTTAACGCCCTTCAGTAAATGTTGAACCTGTTGGCCAATTGCAACCAGATTTGACAAAGGGATGGAAGTCCCAGAGATAATTATGTTCCTACAAATTTCATGAGAACTAGTGTCGGGGGGGGGGGGGGGGGACACAGGACTGACTCAGATTAATACTCTACTGAGAAAAGCGTGACAAGTTCTGTTGTTACTAACGCAGTGCCCCTGGCATGCAGACTGGTAAACAGTGACTATGTGAGGTGCTATGACTAAAATGAAGGGTCCTATGGGACATAGAGCTGAATTAATATAGAAATAATAATATAGAAAATATTAGTGATGAGGGGAGGAGTGGGCAGTAACTGTTTTATAGTGGCCATGAGGAACAATTTAGATTGACTAAGTGCAGGGACAAAAATTTCTAGCAAATGGGCTTCTCTAATTCTGTTAATAACTTAGGACTTGTTAATAGTTTTCAGACTATTGGAGTTGATGGGAAAATAAAGTAGAACATTTTTTATTTTCAGAAGGCAGGACTACTCAGTAGCAGTCTGAATTTTATTTCATAGTGATGATGATAAAGCTGCCTATTAGAGATGGAAATTATCAGGGGGAAAAATCCCCAAATATTTATTTGAATTCAATAGGTTATTTCACAAGTGTATGTCCTTCTTATGTTGACTTCAGAAAAAGAATTTATTTTAACATTCTGTAACTTTAAATAAAATTAGAATTCACTTACCTTTAGTTATGAATTAAGTATATTTCTTGCAACTATTTGTACCAGAAACTTGATAGCTTGAAGTAGTCCCAAAATATTTTTGGAAGTGCTATTTGTGAGAAAAAGTAGTTTTGGTGAGTTCTAAACTTTCTGTGGGAACATGGCCATTTTAATAACATTTCATCTGGAAAGAAAGCATTTACATCCTTTAAAATTAAAATACTTTTAAATGGGAATTTCTTTATTAAATAATGTAAACTAAAATTGTGGAATTAAAAACTTCAACTGTGTTGAAGAAAAAAAAAAAATTACTGTCCTGAAAGAAATTCCTTTTGTGAATTTTTTAATTTGAAGCACAAAAAAGTCTTTGGTATAGAAATGATATAAAACCGAATGAAATGGTAATACTAAAATTTGAGCAGTGCTATGTTGTAATAAACTTCATTTGGCATAATTTCTAAGCTTAGGTGCTTTTAACTACAGTATGGTTTAATAAGATAACAATGTAAAAATTCAAATGAAATGCATCAAAACCGTGAAGGTTAAGTTAATAATCTAAGGTTATATTTCATATTGCCAACACCAATGAATTAAACATTTCTTAGAATTTTGAGTACAGAGTGACTGACTACAAGTATGGGAATGATATGTGAAAATCTGTTTTAATTCTAGTAAGTATAATTCAGAAGTAAATTTTTTTATTACTCAGTTTAAATACTAATACTGTAAGATATGGTAAAGTGTTACACTTTTGGTTCATCAAATGTAGTTGTAGTTTATCAACTGTCAGTATTCCATGATAATGAACATATTTTCTTCACTGACTTTTTTCACAGGAAGAAATACATGGTAATGATGAATATGTATATATTTTCATATGGTAGACAAGTAAAAGTATAAAGAAAGTACATGGTCTATTAAAGAGAAAACAACTTTCCTAAAATACAAGTGAGCCTCTGCTAAGTGTTTACCAAAATGTGCGCATGATTTTTTTTAAATGTAGTTCAAAGTCGTATGAACATAGATGAACAAAACAACTATCGAGCCCACCAGACAGATGTCCCCAAGTTCGGTTTATTTGTATTCTTTGGCCTTGTCCTGGCAGCTGTGCAGCAGCCCACTTCTCTGCAGTAGGTTTTACAGACCCGTGTGGTCTTGCCTCGTGTTTCCCTTGTCCCTTCCTTTCAGTTTGTCAGTATTCAGTGCAGGAAGCATAAGAGAAAGTTGTGCTTGAAGTTAAAAAACAAAGCAAAACAAAACAAAACAAAATTCCTGAGCCTCTGGCTAACTGTCAAAGAACCAGCTGGGATCAAGATCAAAATAGAAGTGGCAAAAATTACATAAAACTACTCTAAACCTCTAGGCATTGTGAAAGATAGAGCATGAAATGCTTATATAGATAAGGGAGCCCTAATGAAAGAACAGAAATTTGATCACTACAGAATTTATCATGACATTGTCTGGAATAAGAACTGAGGAATGATCAAGAAATATGACAGCCTTCAACAGATAGGTAGTCTTACGGTGCCGTCTCCTTTGTTAATCAGCAAACAATACGCAGGAAAGCGGCAAAAAGGAATTTTGTCATGCTAGCTGAACTAGCTACGGTAAATTGAATGGATGTTTGGGAGAGTCTGAGGAGGGATTAAACCAGAGAAAAAGGCAAACTCGAGAAATTTGCTTCCATAGATAAAATCACCAAAATACTTTAAGGCTGCAGTCATGTTGAACAAATACAAAATGGTCAGAAATACGATACTTGTTCTTTAAACATGTAGGGGAGCTATTAGTGATAGTAAGCTTTGAATGTAAATCAATTTCATTAGAATAAAGCAGTAATAAAAAACTATAATAGGAGGATGTGAACTTTTGCAAAGCCAAAAGTTTCTGCCTCAATACTTAAATTAAATATTTCAAGTAGGATTTTTTTTTGCACATTGAGTTGAAGCCTAGTTTTCCCGTGACTCACTGGAAACCAAAAAAACCCAGAATTTCTTCTGCGACCTATGTAAAATTCTGGAGTCTGCTGTTAGAATTCAGAAACCTGTGGGAAATTGCATATGACGTCACTAGAATATATATTACTCTTTATGGGGCCAAGGCCAATGGTTTTAACAATTTCGATAAAAACAGAGGTCACTGAAAGGCAGTTAATGAAGGAGAGATCTTAGTAAGTGAAACCATGGTAACTGAATTATTGAAAGATCATAGTTAGACTTGTATCTGAAGAAATATTTCTATCTCAGAATAATGATGAAATGCAGAAATATGAGGTACTATGTACTACAAATTAATGACAAAAGTTTGGCTGGGACACCTAATTATTTAAAGACAGAATGGAAAAATGTATGATTTCTTGTATGATTTCTTGTATTCAGTATAAAAATCATTCATTGTTAACTAATCTTTTTTAAATCCTATTTTTAATTAAGTCTCACATATAGAAATTTTATTCTCCAGGATGTTCTGGTTAAAACGTTTGTTGACTTGGCTCTTGCATTAAAGACCTTAAAGAATTTGAATATCAGCTTTATGTAGGAAAAGAAATACACTGGTTTAGTTTTTGTTCCTCCCTCAATTTTTTGCCTGCTTGTTTGTTTGTTTTGTACACTTTCATAGTCAACCTGTCAATGTTGACCATAGTCAAGAAAAATACATCTATCATGTAGAATATTGTTCTGGATTTTTGACAAGATATTGATAGAGAAAAATACTTTAAACACTTGACGGAATGCATTTAAATCCGTATTATAGTTTTAAAAGAATAATTACAATTGCACACATCCTCTCTGTCAATGTTCAGATTAAAAATTTTTATTACAGATGTTACTATAAGTATGTAACTTTTTTTAGTGATCTTTAACTAAAAGACCAACAGTTCTCATGAGACTGCTTGCCTTTGAATACTTCTTGTCTTTGAAAACTACTTTTGCTTTTCCTTTGTCTGAATATTGGACACCTTCAGGAATACTGAAGACAGTATTTTCTCCTAATAAGACAAATAGAGCTCCTATAAGCTTTGTATCATAAGAAAAAAATATTCTGAAGTATATTCTTAGTGGTATCCACGGAAACCAGTTGCTTCACTGAAGGATATTCTGTATGCCATTCAACAGACTTGTATACCATAGTAGAATAAAGAAAACTGGTTTGGACTAAATCATTATCCTCAAGAAACTATGAAGTCTGAGGTTACCATAAAGGTATTTGTTGTTAAAAAGTATTCAGCCTAATAGTCCTTCATGAGTTTACTCTGAGTATTTAATCAAGGTGTCCCCGGCCCATCTAGACGAGGCTGGTTTGCTATAGGTCTACAACAACCTCTAATAAATAGCATTATTAACTGCTGTATGAAAGCTCTAACTCTAAATGATTCATAATTTCATAATACTGAGGGATTTTTTTGTTTTTTTTGGAGTGAGTGTTGATTCCTGTTTTAAAAGGGTATGATTCAGCTGAAGAGTTCACACATTTTTCTGCAAAGCCTTCGTGTACATCCCTCTTTGGCATATGGAACTGCAAGGAATGTGAAATCTATTTTTCCATAAGTTACTTCCCACTCAGAAACAATGAAATGCCTTGTCAAAATCTGTTTAATATTGTTGTCCTCCTTTTTGTATCTATGTTAGGAAGTAAAACAAAAACAAAGTAAAATGAAAGTTTTCTGAAGGTGTGATATATATGGAAGTCAAGAGAATGGAGAGTCTATAAAGAAGCTGAAATCGAAAGTTTCAGACTGATAGAGGCTCACTGAGAAAGCAGCGGTCTGATTCCTAGGGAGAGCGGTGCGGGGAAGGGGCTGCTAGAGGAGCGGTGCCTGCCTGCTGGAAGGGTTGCTGAACAACTGGCCAACTAAAGCAGACAAGAGGCTCGCTCAGAATAGGGGCTGGAAAAATTCACAGCCCTCAAGCCACTTGAGAATCTGAGGAATTATCCTGCTTTCGCCAATTTCTGATCTCTCTGTCAAGGGAAAAACAGGAAAAAGAAAGAAAGAAAGAAAGAAAGAAAAATATTTGCATGTGACTATTCTCATGCAACTGGAACAATTTTGTTTAATGGATCCTCTTTAAGTCTTTGTGAAAGAGGTCCCATTAAAGAAAAGCAATTACGGTACTGACTAGCGTATACTATTATAAAAACACAAGGCACAGAACAAGGAGGAGGACGTTCTAGGATAATTGCCCTGTGATTCTGTTAAGAACATCACGCCCTTCGTTAATTGTCCAGTGGTCCTGACATAAGTAGCAAACAAAGTCCAGGGTTTTGCCTGGGATGAAGTAAATCAGAAAATTAGGAGCAAAGAGAATGAGGTTAAGTTTTTAAAGAAAAAAAAAGTGTCAGAAAAGAGGTGACGCACTATCAATCTTGCTGTTGCAGAAGTGTTACCTAATTGGTGTGACTAGATTCAGATAAGTGGTGACTAAAAATGGCGGCAAGCCAGTTCTGTGCTGTTTCTAGCTTCAAAATGCTGTATTGCAATCGGTTTGACGCCTTGTTTGTCCGTGGCTGTAATAGCAAACTACATTTCTATAATTTTGCCTCTCTGGCTGTATCCCTGCAGCGTGGGCACCCCTCTTTGTAAGGCTTTACAGCGCTCTGCCGCTGTGGCTTTCCAAGGCAACCTCTGCTAACTGCTCTCAAAGGAGCCTATAACATTTTAAAGCGTGGCTTTTTGGTGCAGGGGTTCAGAAAGACCTGACTGTACTGTGAAATGGGATTTCACAACTCTTTGACCGAGTCTGTTAGCAAATGTGAGCAAAACTCTTAGGATTCATTTTCAGAGACTGAATAGCGAATAGGCTTGATTAAAGAAACCTTTTGGTTTTCGGAACTTTAAAAAACTAAGGTTATACAAACTTTCTCGTATTGAGCATCTACACTCAACAGTCACCTCAGACAACAGAAATCTTAAATACTGTGCCTCACTTTCTGTATTTGTAGGTTGTCGCTACCATCTAGAAGAATAAAGATTTATTTTTTATTTTTTGACAGACATCATGATATTTCTATAACAAAATCTTAGTGTTTAGAGTATTGTAATACATATAATTTATAATTAAGAAGGATTTCCCAATCAAGTCTCACAGAATATTCTCATTTTATTAAATAATCATATCTTTCAAAAAGGAAATAATTTTGGCATAATTTTGTTTGATACTTGCTCTTCATTTCAGTCTCAGAAGATCAATGCTTCTACTTCAGGCCAGTATTAATGCTCTCACTCTGATGATGTTTAACTTCTTAAGGTTTCTGATGTGGCCACATGTGAAGCCTGTAACGGATTCCTTTTGAGCATTTCGTGTCCATTCATTTCAAAGAGAAACACCAGTAGCATTTATTTCATCAATTAGAGATTAATATTGACTGAAATCAAGAAAGGTGTTTAAAAAAAATACATCAAACATTTGACTTCTTTCTAAATAGTATTACATTTTTCACAGAACTCTTTAACTGTGTTATCATTCCAGTGGCTTTTGTCTTCTATTTTATTATTAACAAAATACTTTTGATTAGCGTCTCTGTGATTTTTGCACTGAAATAAAATAATGATCTGATCAGCGTATGAATTAGGTAACTAAAAAGGGCTATTCCTTATAGGAAATGTACTAAGCACTTATATTTACAGTCTACTTTCATACACTAATCAAAAAATTTAGGCAGAATTTAAAGATTTGTGTCCTGCCTCATATCTGCAATCAAATAAATGAATATGTTAGCTACATTATTCAGTATATTTCAGTATCTGAGTGCTGTTTGACATCTCCACATTATCGAGGGAGTTAATACCACTTGGAAAAGTATTTTCCAATTAATTAAGATTATGTGAAAAAAAAATAGAGGAATTTTTGAAAGTGTCCATGGCAGGGTAAGGACTGGTTTCAGAAAATTCTAATAATAGGAGCCAGGTGATAGCAAAGCTTCTTTTAAGGATTCAAAGACAGATTTGCAGACATTGTAAACCTAGAATGGGGAACAGAATGAAATGAAACCAAAAATTATTCAGTGTTTGATTGCATTTCTTATGTTCCTGAAGGAACGGAAAGCACTATCACAGTTTTTTCAGTTTCATCTGAAATCATTTCCAGTGCTGACAAAACGTACATTGTCAAAGGTGCATTATACAGATTTATAATTAAGGAAAATTCACTCTACATTTCAGGCAATGACTCTGAGGATGGCAAGTTTGCATAAAGCAACAATGTGGGCTTTCTCTAACTACCAGCAGGCAGCTTTGGATGTTAAAAAACATGTTATTTCAGCACCCTATCCAGTCAGGCACATATTTCATACCAGCCAAATGGGTCTTTCTCTGGGGGAGCGTGGTGGCAATAGTGCTGTTATGTTCCCGGGGCACAGAGTCCAAGCGATTGCTGGGCTGCTCTTAGGCGATCTGCAGCAGCGCTTGCTTCTTGCATCTTCCCTTTTGTGGCACCGAGCCTGCATGGTATTGGCGAGAGTGAGAATCACAAAAGGAAACCCTCTAATACTAGCAAGGGGCAAGTTATGCTTTATTACCTTACACTCGAGTCCAGGAGGGATGTGTTTTCTCTTTATAGAATGACATATGGAATGCTTACGGAAATAAAGAGAAATAAGCCCAGAAGAATTGCGTATAGATCAAGAAAAGTAGAAACAGGAGTTCTGTTAGTTCAGCTGGATACTTGCTAGGGCTACAGAACGGCGAGAGAAGCTGCAGGTGGCATTGCTTGCCAGATCAGTCGGTACTGGATCTCCAGTGAAAGGGATGATGCTTTAAACATCAAAGTTAAGAGTAACTGCAAAGTACTGAAGCCACTGAGCTTGAGGATAGCTCCCTATGTTCAATTCATGCATTTATAATGATGTGTCTTGGACCAATAATAATTTTAGTTAGAACAGTGTAGTCTAGAGACACTTTTTGATTTTAAGAACTAAAATGAGAAATGGTTCCAAGTATGACTTCAGTTGTTGCAATATATTTTCATGGAAATTTCTTTTCTTGCTGTGTGTTCCCTTTTTAAAATCTGTGTAGCTTATGTGGGCACAATACCAAGGGTGAACACACCATTCAGACTCCACTCTTGGGGTAGTGTCGGGCAATGGGCAGGAGGAAGGGACAAAGAGAAGAGTAACCTGCAGAGATGCTTCTGTCACCCATGCCTCTGCATGGTTTGTGCTGTCGTCGTAAAGGTTTCCCTCTTTGCCTCTGTAGGAAGAGATCTGATCCTCTCATCAGCTGCAGATGCTTCTTCAGCGCATTGTGTAGGACAGTGGCTTTTGGCAGCGGAGTGATGGAAGGACCTCTGCAACTTTTTGCACTGATTGCTTTCCATTCCCACTGCTCCAGCACTTCACCTGAATGAGCCAACCGATCTGTGACTATACAGTGCTGAAGGGGATTTCATTTTCAAGGTTAATAAACTTGAAATTTAAAAGAAGAAAAGGAAATAAAAAATTCAAGCTTAAAATATTTCTGAAATAGACATTAATGATGGCAGAAAGAAAATCATAACTACTATTTGGCTGACATTAATGTATATTGATTTCAGAGTATTTTTTCTGTGGATGTATATCGAATAGTTCGTCCAACTCTTTTCCTTTTAAATCATGGCAGAGGCTTAATAAAAGAACTAAACTCTCTAAATCTTGGAGAAACGTATTTTGAAGGTGGCAAGTGCAAAATAAAATACTTGGTTCTGTAACTTTGGGAAAGTAGAAGTTTTTATTGCTTCATTTAATTAAGTCTCATAAAAGAGGAGATCTCGCCATAAAACGGAAGATGTCAGCCTCAAACATTCAGGAAGAATACCTTAACTGAGGAACTTTAAGCCAAGTTGTTTTTTGTTTGTTGTTGAGGATTTTTTGTTGTTGTTTAAGAAAATTTGATTGCTCTTTAGTTGCCAGTTGGCATATCCAAGGCAAACTGATGTCTCACAGTCGGTCCTCCCAGTTGCATTCATTGTTATAAGTCTAATAATAATTCTTTTTCTTTGATTTAGTAAATTCTCTGAAAGAACTTGCACAGGTTTAAGCCAATAAAAATGTTTTCAATATGCACTTAAATGGTCATTTATAACAAAGAAAGACTGACGCAGTTAATACTTTGTAAATTAAATTCAGTTTCTTAAAGCTAAAATATCCTTCATGTCACTTAAATTGCCTTACTCAAAGGTAATTTAAGAAAGGAAAACATGTCTTTCCTTATGCTACCTTATTTCTGTATTCAGAAATACTCATTTTTACTTAAAGTTTCCTTCATAACTTTATGCATGAATGTGAAAGTTACTATTAAAGTTCTGAATTTCCACTCCCCAGAAAGAATTATTGAAAGCAATGAAGGATGTGTTCTTAAATTATACCCTGAAATATTGAAGGAGTCTGAGAGAGAAGTTAAATTTATTTTTTAATGCCATTTCAAAAAATGCACTCTGTTTATCATGAGTCATTTTCTGGTAAGCCCTAAAGTATGGATATTATACTTTAATGTCATTTTCCGTAACATTAAATTTGCAATGGAGAAAGGCACTAGGTCTGATTCATCATTTCATTACAGTGTTCAGGTTTCCTTGACTTCAACAAAGTAAATTGGAGGAATGGATAAAGGACAATCTGGTTCTCCTCTCTTACGGTTATTCTGATTAGGTGTATCTCTTTTTTCTATAATTGCACTCCATAATTTTTTATATTCTAATTTACAAGTGAAATCATCAACGTACCTGTTTAAAAAGGATTTTGTTTTCTGATAAAAACAACCCCAAAACAATCTGGTTTCAATGGGATACCTTTCTGATATAACTTTAGAAAAGATTTTAAAGAAATATGATTTTGTGATAAATTAATAGCGATTCAAGAAGCATTGAATGCTTAGATGAGAGAATAAAAGCTCAAAGAAGCACGAATACAAAGAATAAAGGTATACTTACCTGTTGTCATCCAATGATTTTCTCAGAGCGCTGGTTAAGTTTCTCGTACTGGACATTCATCTGACTCCTTGGTTGTCTGTGCTTTTAATTTAAATGGGTCTGAATGGACTCTGACTCTCGCTTTTAAGCATATTTTGGGTGACTGTTCTAGGACCACCCCCCTTAAAGATGAGTTGCCAATACTCAGTGACTAGTGCCAGCATTAACAGGATATCCAAATGCTAAACACACCCTTTTCTGCCCTATGTATAGTTTAGTTCTTCAGCAGCAGCTGATAGTTAGGAAAGTATACACAGACTAAAGTTTTAAAATAACTTTATTTTAGAGCACGTAAGAGATACTCTGATGTAAGAAAAATTCACCCCAGTAACTCTGCTATTTGCCATCTTCATTTTTTGTTATCCTTTGACTCTGGTTGGAAACCCTCATGTGCTCAGACTTTCACTCCTGAAGCTCATTGCTATCTTAGCCTGAAAGTGCACTGAGATCAATGAGCGTGCTGGCTCACTGCCAGGCCTGCAGATCCTCAGCTTTTACTGCTTGGCTTTCAGAGTGGCATCCAAACTGCTTTCAGCTTCTCACAATGCATGGGAAGATTACAAATCTCAGAGTGGCAATTTCCACACAGAGAGTAGGAAGCTAGCTAAACCCAAGGATGTACTCTTAAATCTCACCCTTGGGAGCTTAAGCATGGTGAGTTCAGAGTCCTTCCCACTCTGTAGCTCTTTCTGTCACCAAAATATGCGGAGTAGGGTCATTCCCATTCTTTCCCCTCTGGAAAGAGATGCAAGATTCAGAGGGTAACAAAAACAAAAAACACAGGAGAAGCATTAGTAAGGACTCCATACTTTTGAATTATTGCACTTCCCTGGTGAGAGCAATTGCATTTGGGTTCTGGCTGTCTGACTTCAATAAATTTTTAGAGACTGCTCTCCTCCAGTCCATCCCACAGTCACTTGTGTAAGCAGCATACAGTAACAGCACAGGAAAAACAAGGATGTAGACAGTTATCAAATCAAGCTGCAATTCATAAGTTACATACAAGCTCCCCAGATTATCCCAGCTTGATCCTCAGAAAATAATGTGAATCAGAGTGTCATGATACTTCATACCTCCCTAGCACTTTGTATCCAAAATAATAAAAGCATTTCTTTCCTTCTCAGGTCAGTTGTGCCACATGTCTCATAATACAGGGAGATTTAGACCCTGCTCTCTGAGTAAAAAAAGAAAAAAAAGAAAAAAAAATCCCTAGAAGCACAGCCTGAAGTCTTATAATATCAATGCCTCACTGGGAATGAAGACCTTTTAAAGCACTCCTGTCCTCAATTTCTAAAAAATATGAACAGGCAGTAAGTAAACACAGTCATAAGAACACCAGCACAAACTCAGGGGCATTTCCAGAGAAAAACTTCTCAGAAAAACTAATTCTAGTGCTCAAAAAACAATGCCCTATTTGCATCAAAGCCCCCACCACTAACTGCATAGATTTAGGCTTCCTTCTGCTCCCAGCAAAGTGGTGACCATGTGAGTCCTTCCTAAGTCCAGCAGTTCTCATCCACATGGCATCTTTTGCACCTGAGCAGTGCCACATGAGAGCAGCGTGCTGAGAGAAGGTGCTGGCAACACCTCCTCTATTTGTTATATGCGATGCATTTGCACAAAGTGTACCACGATTTTATGCATGCTATCACAGCAGCAGCATTGAGGAAGATCTGAATACATCTTTTACTTGTTTCTCTGAATGTAATTTCAGATGTTGAAGAGTACCATTCTTCAGGTTATTTGGAGAGGTAGCAAGATAGAGGAAGATGGTACGTACAAAGGAGAGACCTTTGGCTGGGGCAGGGGGAGGGAGTGTGAAGGTGGAAATACTTTTTATATTGAGATTCAAGAATATCAGAGATGATGCTGCAGGTCCAATGTAAGAACATGGCCTTCACGAGATTGTGGTTTGTGGTGTTTCGCTGTGGATTGCTGGGTAGCGTGTTTGGCTGATAGTGTCGGGGAGTCAGAATTTATTCCAATTTTATGACCTCGTACAGATTTTTGTTATTTTGCCTTGTTGCGGCTGGGATTTTTCCTTTGCATGGACTTCTTTCTTTATAGAGTGCGCTTTCATATATAAATATATGCAGGAATGAGCAAATGTATTCAGAGCAGTACCTTGAAGCTGCTGTGTATTCATGCACAGATTTTTCTCATGAAGTAGTAGAGGAGACATTCAGTTATATGCAATAAATAGCAGGTCTTTAAGATTCAAGACTGGCATTGATGTATTTTCAGTGTTTGGTCAAAACTTTGAAAACCAGCCTTGGTACAGGAGCAATCTTACTCCTTGAGATTACCCCAGCTAACTCTTTTCTTTCTTGGGGGGATTTGTTTTATATGTATTTTTATTCTCTAAAGCTGGAACCCTCCAGATTCCATATATAAAATATGCTATATAATAACAGCTACCATTATTTCTGTGTAGGGTTCACATTTTATTCTGCTTACAGAAACTACTGTAGTTCTTTTTGGACATCTAAAGGCAGAAACAATTTTCATTTAGAAAGACAACTTAATGGATTTAAGCTGCTGTTTATGGACTCTGTGCCTGTCTCCTGGGAATGATTTGCTATTTTGAAGCAGAAATGGTTATTGTAGGATAGTAGCTGCAAAGTACTGCATGCCACAGCCTGCATTTTTAACAGTTGGTCAGCTTTTGCATCCCACATTCTATATTTTCACTTTTCTCTCTTAATAGAAGTTTAAGCAGTTAAAACCTTTTATGGGACCAGCTGAGCTCATAAACTCTGCCTGTTGAATAGGCTGGTAATAGCTCTCGTCTTAGAGAGGGAAAATTAATGCACCAAGGTCAAATGTTGTGGATAAAGATACAAAGAAAATCAGAATAGACTGAACATAAGGATTTCTTGGTCTTATTTCTTTTCTTGGTCCGATAGATTAACAGGCTCTTTGTCTCGCCTACTTGGTCCAAGAGAAGGCTACCTTTTGCATTCCTGAACTGACTATACTGGCCATTTTAAGAGCCATGTTCCAAAGCCATTAACAGACAGCTCTATATTGGATGCAATTCTTTAGATACCATTTGGACAGGATTACTGTTCATGCCAGCCAAATACTCAACAAGTAAGCCTTCGTTGGATATATGTGCATAATTATTCAATCACTTGAATAACACAATGACTCAAGTGTTGATTGGGACCCCAAATATACAGCATTTAATACTGTGGATGTATAACATTGTTAAAATTGCTCAAAACAGAGCATAGCCAAAAGATTGTCCTAAGTATATCCTTACTATAATTTTCTGAGGCCTGCTTATTACTCAGCAAGGGCTGTGACTTTATGTAAGAAGCAAAGTACTAAATTAAATGAAGCTTAACTACCTTAATTTTAGTGCGATCTTTATGTATTTTTATTATTACTGAATTCAGAATCAAGTCCAAAAATCCTACAACAAAGCATGTGTGCCTACTGTGCAATATCTTCTGCTTTACCAGCAGAACTGTCCATAAGCAGAAGCTTTTTGAAAATTTTCTATGAGGCATCATCAGAATATATAACCGCGCATTAATGCAACACTTCAGTAGACCTGGTTTAACCAGCCACCAGGCAGCCCTGTTCCCACGTTCTTTTGTTTTTGTTTTCTTCCCCCTCCCCATACATTTTTTGGCCTTTCTATTGTTGCTGTTATTTTGGATCGCACATTCTCTTTCTTGCTATTATGGTAAATAAAAATGAAGCTTTTTAAGGAGATCTTTCCATCTGATATCCTCTCTGTAAAGCATTGTTTAGAGAAACCAGTTTAAAAAATTCAGTAGGAAAACATGACTAATAATATAGTTCAAAGGAGGGTGCTAGGAATATTTTTGCTCTTCTGTTTGAGTACAAGTATGATTTTGTCAATTGTAGATGAAATGTCAATAGGTATTTCAGTTTTTTAAAAAACAAATCTTAGCTGCTTTAAAGCTTTTCACTCATAATCTGAAATCTGTGGGTCAACCAACTGTGCCTTCTAGGCAAGTTATTGCATTCTTTTCATTAGATACATGCTAATTTTTTTATATTAATTTTTTGTGTAATTGATTACAGCAGTAGCCAAAAAATCAGCACCTGATTCACCATAAGTGATTGTTTAAGTTTTGTAATTTATGACTGTGTACTGGAGGAACTTAAAATTGGAAATTTCCTCCTGATTTCAGTAAATGTTAGGTCAGGCCCCACCTGAAAACTTGCCTTTGATTTTTAGACAAAACTTGCAAATATCATCTGGAGGTCAGCAAATACTGAGGCTTTTTACACAGGCCTCATTGTTTCAACATGTGTTCAGCAGTTTCTATTCAAGCTCATCCTGCTGTGCTGATGAATTAAGAAACCTTAGGAGCTATGGTTATCCTAATTTTCTTCTCTTAGAAATTTAATGTCCTGCCACTGACTATGTGCTGATTCACTCACTGTTTTCCCAAAGATGGGAATGATGCCAAGCAGTCTTAATGTATTAATTAATGACCATGTTTTCCAACATTCAAAAATTGCATCTTGTTCTTTCACGCATGTGGTATTTATTGAAAATGCTAGTCCAATGACAAATGCAACAAATGGGTATTGCTGGTTTTCTTGCAGTCCTGGAACCTAACTTTTCCCCGTGCAGGCAACAGGATACATGTACATGGGATGCCCACTGTTGAACAACGTAGCTAAGAATATACTTTTGTTTCCCCCAGTCTCATTGACTGAGCACTAAAAAGTGAAATAAGTATATCAAACTGTGACTTTAATACAGAGGTTAAAATTTACTTTAAATGACGTTTAATATATTTTTATTTGATTTTATGTCTACAGACTCATTTATTTTCTTTGTTGGAGTATAAAGTTACATATTAAGCATGGCTTCTTTTTAAATACATTTACAAATGGGTGGGGATTAGTCTCATGTGTTTGGCTTTTAATTAATATTTACAAGTCTTAGATGACTGTGGATAGCTTCCCTTCACAACACATACTTCTGCTATCATTAAATAGCATTTTTCTTTCAAAACAATCCCCTTAAACTGTTGATGCTATTTCCTTGAGTCTCTGTTCAGCAAAGCAACAAAGGCTAGCAAAATTTGGCTATACAGCAATGATTAGGATTAATGCTAATATTTGATTCTTGCAATATTTTCTATGTAGAACACCAAATTTGTCCACAACTCAAGGGAGTAAGCATAGGGGAGTTCTCCTCGTAGAAACCCACATAAGTCCTATAAATGCTAATGGATGTTTTTTTGCATGCGGTAAGTCACAGTGGAAGCATGATCCTCCTGGCAATATTCTTTACCAGGTGCCAAATATATGCATCTTCTATACATGCTCTTTGGAGCTGTGGGTGCTAAGAGAGAGCTTCAAAGTGAAGCCATTAATCTCTCACTGTACGCCTAATTTTGCCCAGACTCAGAGCTACTGTGCTTAAAAGGGATATTAAGAAACTAACTTCACTAATGTTTTCAATGCAGTCAGACACAAGGAAGATGAGAATCATGAAAAGTCCTTACTGATCAAATTAGCAGACTTCAGTATAAGCACACTGAAATGGTAAATGCACAAACTGAACACTGACAGTTTAATCACCTGCTGGCATCTTTACAATTTGTTTATTTTGGGTTTTTTATTAAATACTTTCAGGGCATTAGCCAGAGAAATTGGTGGTTTAAATAAGTCAGAAAAAAAAAATATATTTTTAAATAGAACAGGGCAGTGGTGCAGGCATCAGCTAGCCATAAGCTACACACCAAAAATGATCCTAGGCTGGCAGTATTTCCAGCTACTTTGTCTTGAATCTGTCTCCTAAAGTTGTATTTTGAATTTCCATTGTCATGAGGATAGGTCTGCTCGTTCTGGGCTCTTTCCTGATGAGAACTTTAAAGCAGAAGAGTGAAAGTTGTTGTGTTAGAAAAATGTACTGTGCTCTTTAAAACAATGCTTGTTTTTGTATAGTCTAGGGATGAAGACTTAAATTTCTTCTTTACTTTATCAAAATACATTCATCCATTCAATGGAAAAGAGAATGTAGCAAACATATTGAGCTTGCAAAGCACACTCATCAATATCTCTACTGGCAACATAATCTGAAAAGTAATTCACTTATTGGCACATTTAACACTCCCTATTTTATGCATCACTCTGTCAGGTCTGATTGGAATCAAACCAGTCAGACAGTCAAATTTACTAATTCTAACAAGCAGTAGCCTCTGGTTACGCAGTTATCAGAACAGTGCCCTTCCTGAGCCCACTGCAAGGTGGATCAATGCAATTATCATCCCCTGACATATGGCAAGGAGCTATGAGTATTTTCACATGAACTAAATTGAATGGGACACAAATCATTGACTTATGTCAAGGAAACCAGAGACAGCACCTGAAATACAGCAAATTTCCGTGGGAACTGACAGGCGGTGAGTGAGGAAAACAGAACTGCGTGGTGTTGATACTGTTCTGGTCAAAAATCACTCAACCACAGTGCAGGTTAATATTTGCTCTGTCACCCAGAGCAAGCTAAGTAGTGCAGTGTGATCTGCTTCCTGTACGTCTGTTTTATTTAAGTGTTTGCTTACTTGTTTTCATATTCTTTCCAGAGGGTAAATGCCCTTATTCTGATTAACAAGTAAGTTTGGGTTAAATATAATCAGGAATGCTATAACTGCTGCTGGCAATGTATATGGAAAATAGCGAGAGCTTCAATAGTCAAAATGCTTTCCACACTTTTGCCAGTCTTAACAAAGTAGATAACAGTTTAAAAGGACTGGAAATGTCACTTTTTTCTTTTCTTTTTTTTTAAATTTAGACTGCCATTTTATGACAAAAGTCATAGTGACTTCATTTAATTTGAATACTGGAAATATTATTTCAGCTCATTAAGTCCACATCTGTAGATGAAGAGAAAGTGTGGTTCAATGTGTTTAGTTCAGCCTATTTGGTACGTAAAGGCGTACTCGCACCATCTAACTTCAAGAGCTCTTGGTGCCTAAACGGAGAACTAATCTCCTTAAGCCTCCTATGAAATTCATGAAGAGGGAGGTGAATTTCTCTAGAGGGCAATTCAGAGTAAGCATGTAACGTAGGTGCTTTGAATCGGACTCCTTCAGAAAGCATCCTTCTCCTGCTTTTGGTTATATAGCTGGTGACTGGCTTTGTAGCTTGGGCACTTTAGTTAGGTGAGTGGAAGACTATGCAAGTATCATCTACAGCTCCACGAAGGCTTGAAAGGAGACAAATGTATTCTTGCTAAGCAGTGAATAATCTGTAAAATACAATTTATCTGTCTTGAAACAGTTTATGAATGTCAGTAAAATTGACACAATAGAAGTAATTCTGGAGCTAGGTTGAGGATAGGAGAGTACAGTCTCCTGGTGAGGACTGGTGGCAGTGCTTTTTATAATTAGTAACTTGAATGTTATTTCAGTTTCATTGTACTTTTAGAAAATTTGAATTAAATAGAATATGAATTTCCAAAGTTTAAATACTCTCAACAAGAAATGCAGCAATGCCAAATAGATATATTTGTGCGCTGT
This sequence comes from Apteryx rowi, assembly GCF_003343035.1. NCBI lineage: Eukaryota > Metazoa > Chordata > Aves > Apterygiformes > Apterygidae > Apteryx > Apteryx rowi. The sequence continues at coordinate 1,102,687 of NW_020447220.1, forward strand.
GTTAAATTGTATTTGTCACTTTATTTAAGCAAATATTTGAAATGGATTTGCAAGTTGCCTTCAGTGTTATACATGTGCACAGTTGCTGAATTTCATATGATTTTTTTCTTTAATTTTTATAAGACTTCATTTTAATAGCTAGTTTAATAAAGTTTAATCCTACAGGTAGGACCGTTAGGCTTTTAATGTAAACCTTTAAGGCAGACACAGCAGCAGGGAAATTAGCATATACAGAGGATACAGTGAAAAAAATTTCAGCTTGACAGAGCATTCAGATAGGCTTGATCTAGATTTTCAGCATTTGTAATCAGCATACAGGGAAAGATAGGGAGAAAAACTCCCAGTAAAGGGCAGAGGTTTATTTCTTAACCTTTAGCCTACCAGGAGCCCCTGACTGCTTTCTGCCAGTCTAGTTCTTTGGAAGAACTGTAAAACAAAATAAAAAAAAGCAGCTGCCTGAGGATTCACTTTTATAGCTTTTTGAGTTTTCTCCCGTTTGCTTCCCTTGCAGTTGTCAAAACCTCCGTACTCTTTCATTTACCCTAGGCCTGGGCACTCTCGTTCCATAGACCATTTCCTTGTAAATGCCTTTTGGCTTTTTCTCAAGTCTCCATCCATCAAGGCCTCATTCTGAGAGCTTTAAAGGGAACAGCTCTGATGAAAACTCTGGAGAAACAAGGCAGCTTTCAGCCCTTTCGTGTACCGACTGGACGAGCAAAGAATGCAGAAATAGACTTAGGAGAGTACACAGCGAGCACAGAGTGCAGAGTACACATTTCTGGAGAAAACCGTGAGTACTCCAGGACCATGCTCATCCAGTCTGTTCTTCAACTGACAGCAAAAAGATGGCTCAAAACCACTTTTTTGCTTCCATTTTTGATGCGTTTCAGATGCCATTATGGCCTCTGGTAATAAAGCATCCTCAAAGACTGCAGCCTCTGACTTACGCTCTAACTAGCCAGAGCAATACATTCCCACCATGCTCCTGTTATTTAATTTGGGGAATAAGGCTGCGATAGTGCTTCTCCAACAGTTCTTACCTAACCCCAAGCAAAGATTTTTCTTGAAGGCCATATTGAGTATGTATTCAGGAGCCAGAGAAAAGCCCTAATGAAATGGAGAGTGTGTTAACAGAATGTTTGGGCTGCAAATACCTTCAAGAGTTATTGAGAATTAATTAATTTCAACTATGCCCACATGCATTTTGCCTGTAATGCTGCCTATCATTCTCTTACTGGATTTATACTTATTGATTATGTTTTAGTTGCACTTACTTCCTAAATGTGTTTTAAGAAACTTGTAGCACAGAAAGAAAAATGTTTTGTCCCATACCTCATGATAGAACCTTATTCTCTTTATATCAATACTGGAGTGTTTCTACATATAGATTTAATTCTGTGCATCTCTTACCAAGTCCTAACCTTGTTAATGATAGCTAATAACTTAGCCAAGCGTTTCCTTCAATAATGGTGGCTTCTTCATAATTCTCCATTACTTCATTTCAAATAAATTTGCAATATCATAGTGATGGGTTGCTATACCTGCTATGCCTGAGTAGACCTGTTATTTTTCCTCCATCAATGTCATGTTCTACCCTTCTATTTTTCTATACCTTGTTTGTCTTCTCCCATCTGAACCAAAATACAGTTTTTGTCAGTTGAAAAGCTTGTACCTTTTTGTTCTTTCAGGAATATGTCAAATTACTGAGTTTAGTAAATTGTAACATTTCTTTGTCACCCACGCTGTGCTCAGAATGGACACCTTCCAACTTAATCAAACAGAAATTCAATAGAGCATTATGGATAACTTTAAGGGTGAAGGTTGCAAATTATGTTATTCAAATATTTCTGTAATCTGTAAAGCTTAAAGAAACAAGAAGTGTTAGGCAAGTAATAAAAATGGATTCTTTTCTTGCCAAGTCAGGGTTACAACACTCATAGTAAAAGCACCTTTTCTGAGTTTAAGCCTGCTACACACTGAGTGTTACCTGTAGGCAGTAAAGTTAAAATGAATTTGGATATTGCTATGTTGCACATCAGTCTGGAGGACAATTAACACTGAGCAAAGTAATCTTTGAGGAGGAGGTTCTTTTTGCCTTCTTATATATAAGAAGCTGTTACTTAAACATTACTGTATGATTAATTGATTTCAATGCTTATATCATACTGAAATAGCTTCTAGAGTAACAAGGTAAAGAGAGTATCAAGTAGTATCACTGTATTTATCATTCACACATTGTATCAGATAATTATTGTTAAGAGACTTTGTGTTTAAATTCAAGTACTTTCAAAAGCGACTCTAATAAAACTTATACATCTTTAAGTATTAGAAAGACAGAAAAAGCATTCAAGTTAAATACAAACAAGAGTTAGAGATGACCGATACCCTTTCTGATTTTTAAAGATTGGAATTTCAGAGTACTTCTATAGTATGGGAATCCTTGACTGAAGATGAGATTTTCTGTATTTGTGCTCTAGTTTCCATATAAAAAGAACTTCCCTGTTATATCTTTTCTACTTTTTTCCTCATCCCAAGAAAAATTAAAAAAAATCAGACATAATTATGTCACCTATCATTCTTTTATGCTGTAGGGCTTATGAAAATAGCCATATCTTAAAGTGAATAAAAGAGGAGATGATAGATGTGCACAAACTGAACATCATGCACAACTTACCTTCTTGTGTTTTGGGGTAGTCATTTTGCCTGAGCATACCTGAAGATGTCATGATTTCTGGTGCAAAGCTTTACAGTGAAATATGATTGAAAGTATATTGCTTGCATTAAAGAAGTTCAAGCCTTTTTACACGTACCTAGTCATTATTTTTCCTGCAGTTTTATGGAAAAGTTTTCAGTACCACACGAAGTTATATGAGCTTGATTAGTAAGTTACCTGGTGTGTAATCCAACCTTGGATTTACTGGAAAGACCAGTGCTCCATAAAGCTTACCATAACAACATGGCACAATCACGAAGGTTAAATTCTGCCCTTGAATAATATTTTGTAGTTTCCCCAAAGCCATACCTGTCTTCAGTCGTGGAAAGTTCCTAAAACTCTTGAAGTGCCTGACTTCAAAGCAGTGCAAAGGTATTGTAAGGACAGTGAGAGGAAAAACAATTGGTCTAGAGAGCATTCGGATAAAACCAAGTCTTATCTCTTCTGTTGTACAGAGAAAAACAATTTAACAATTGTGAAGCTTCTCTTCCCTCAAGGATCTTGCAGCCTGCTCACTCCAGTCCTGCCCTTGGATCCTGTTCTGCTCTCCATTTATTCTCTCTAGTACCACTTAAAAACAGGAGAACACGGACCAGGAAGCAGCGTGAGCTGAGAACATGAACCTTCGCTAGAAACTGCAGCTGAAAAGAAGAGAGGAGAGGGAGTTTGGGAACTCGGAGTGCTGAAATGCTCTTACAGCCCTTCACTCCACTCATATGTAGCTATATCCTGCACAGCTGGGAATAGAAAGCAGATTAATAGACAGGTCCTAACCTAGTGATTTTTCTTTTTAAGAGGCTGGTTCACCACTGGCAAAACATCCATTTTTTCTAGTGTTTTTATCTTCAGTTTTATTTATTTTCAAAGCATACTGGCTTATTATTTAAAGGGAACTGATTTATTTTTTCCCATAAAAATCAATCTTTCCAACATGTCTAATCACTGTTATTTTATTAGCTAAGCCATTTTAAAGATTTAAATAAAAACTGAAGTCAAATATTGTTTGTACTTAATGTTTGTAATAATACTGAATAATTAATAATAATTAACTATTAATAGTTATCAATAATTAATATTGTGTTTAATTTTATTTGTATTTAAGCAAGTAACTACAGTAAGATCAAGCAAATCTACAGATCCTGTAAAGCAAGTCCTGTGGTTATCCAGCCATATGTGGTATAATATCATTTCACCCACGTGGAGGAGCCCAAGTCTGGTTAGCCACCTAACTGGGCAGTGTGAGCAAAGTTATATCGATTGCGTGCCAATCAGGCCACTAAGGGCTGCCTGATATATAAAGCATATTACCAAATTAATAGTAATCCTGTTTTTCAGAAGCAGTAGGAATGTCTGCGCCAGTTGGTATAAAGATAGATAATATTAACTATATTGTAAACTATACAGATTGGAAATTATTAAAAGTTAGCAGATATGTTTTATCCCCTGCATTGCTCTCTGGATTAAATTAAACTGTGCAAGGCAGTCATCTAGGTCAAAAGGAGACAGGAGAGCAGCGATAAAGAACAGGATAAGGGATATAAATATACAAAAAGGTTAGTAAATACAAGTTACTATTTAAAAGACACATGCAATTAATAAGGGGGCAACAAAACAGGAATATCAATAGCTCATAGAGTAAAAAGGAGAGTTTTTCAAATAATTGGAGTTTGGGTTAAAAATAGCATTGTAAAACTTGTGTGAAGACCAGCTCTTCCTGGATTTGGAATAAAGCAGCTGTTTCCAGCCCTTGTGAAATAGAAATGTTACCACCTCTACTTGGGGAGGATGAGGAGCAGCATTTAGTAAAAGTGTACAGTGTGTAATCATCTAGCCTGGAAGACTTAAATCCTAGAGCCCTAGAGGTCTAGGTCCTAGAGCTGTGTACTTTTGGACCACAAGTATTAATATTAACAAGAAAATAAGGGTAACACCCTATATAAAAATATAAAATTGCCCCAATAATGAATATGGTGGAAGTCATGACCCAGGAATTATATATCACATAATTTTATATTGATTCTAGGTAAAATAAAGGAACGACTAAGTTGTTTAAGTTGGGATTTTAAATAAGACTAATTATTACAATGCTAATTATTACATTACTTGTCTGGTATTGTGGAAAGTGTCTTTTCAAACCTCCTTTCTGGTTTCTTTGTCTGTTTTGACAGGATTGGAGACCTGGTCGAGAAAGACAATCTGTATCATAATATCTGGATTTATCCAGAGATTATATTTTGATTGAAAGCTCTCATTAGATGGAATAACAGGATATATTTTAGATTGACTTAAAAAGTGATTCCCTCATAGAAGACAAATTTAAGTTGCTAATGGGAAAAGATAAGAGATTTGGGCTGCTACTGCTGAAGATCCTGAGCAATTAATGTTTGCTGGAGATATGTGCAGGATATGTGGAGTCATATACCGAATTTTCAGTGAAGTTTGCGAGTGATACAAGATTTCTGGGGTAAGAAGTGATGAGAAGGATGGGATACTATTGCGGAGCAGATATGGATCCAGCTGATGACCCGCTTGAAGCAGCTGCTCAGTAGCAGCCATGCAGATGGATCATATTCACTGCATCAGCCCATCTTCCCTCAGGCCAGAAGTTACAACTCCATTAATCTCTTTGTCCTTTCCTCCAGTACATCTGGTCTTAAGAATGACCTGGAGCACTTAGTTAAATGGTCACAATTGAATAGTGGTGTGCATAATGATATGCATTTCAAAACGAGGACCGCACGCTGTGCTTGCAAAGTTGGAGCTCTTGTGTAGGAAAGCAGTAAGTTAAAGAAGTTTTTAATGATCATTATGAGTAGATATACTAATGATAGTTCATTTCAGGGTTAATTCAAGAATCGCACCCAAAAATGAGCAAGCTAAAAAAACCCTCATGTCTTTATACAATCTTTGGAAGAACAGAAAGGAGGGTAGAAAAGCTAGGTAATAAAATGATTTTTCTTTTGTACCTGCCTCTGCCAGAACTATCACAGTTCAAGAAGAATATTAAAATAATCAAGTGGGAATAAAGGAAACTCAAAAAACATATCCTGAATTTGGAAAATTAAGCCTTATGTTGCAAAGTGTTGTCTTATCAAAGAGGAAATTGAGAGAGGACTTGCTCTCTCTTTGGAAGTATTTTTGCATAGATGTATTTTAATAGTGCAAGGCTCTAAGATCTTTCTATCCAAAGGCTGGTGACTAAGGTTAGAGAAAGTCATTTCCTAAATAGTCTTACAGACGATGCAAAGATGTAACTTCTTAACATTCAGAGTCTTTGATGTGAGATGGAACAGCTTTCTAAGATGTGTATGATTTAATTCAGCTTTTCAGAGGAAATCTTCAGCCTGTAGACACTTAGGAATCATGCTAAATTTTTGTAGAGGTCTATTGTACCTTTCTGGGGCGTTTGGTGACACCTTTTTTTTGCCCTAAATACTCCCATAACACTGAGTTTTACAATTATGTGATGTTTATTAGTAAATCTCATACATTTGTTTCCTCTTCCATAAGAGTTTTGCTTTACCATATGTTGTTGGGTTTTTTTTCCCTCTTGAAGAATCAGGGTTTTTTTCCAAATGAAGACAAGGTGATAAGCTCTGGATGGTACAGGGAGGTATTAGTTAGAATTGCTGCTCAACTTCACTAATAGACTTCTCCCTGCTGCTCAGGGTAGAGGAAACCTTTCTTCAGCTTTGCCTTTGGTAAGACAAATATATTAAGCTCCTTAAGCTTTGCAACACAAGGCTGATTTTCCAAATTTGAGATGATTCCTTTCTTCGTCAGTGTGGGGTGGAGCTCATCATCAGTATATCTCACTCAACCGATTTCCTGCCATTGGAGAGGCATTGGGCATTGATGGTCCACCAGGCGTTTTCTCTTTCTTACCTGTTAGTGTGTTTTGGAGGGTTTTCTGAGGATTCAGAATTTCTGAATAATTGAAATTACTGTTTGTTAGAGGGAAGTCAAGGGATATAGAAGGATGTATGGTGTACAGGTGACCGAGTTCAAATGTCTGAAAGCCTCTCTGTAAATGTTTGTTCACAGCGCAACTAGGTTTCAGTGAGGTGCATAGTCTACCCAACTAATTTGGGAATAATCTGTAGTCAGTAAATGGGTTCTCCAGAGGACAATTCAGTAAACCTCTTTTAGGAAGAAATTAGTTATATTCTAGTAATTGAAGATGGAATGAACTGAAATTATAGAATTAGTCTGTACTCCTTACTTTCAGGTGGCTGAAATTAGATGAACTGAATTACTGTGATTTAAAAGTCTAATAACAATTTTTTTCTAACTGAAAAGTGATTTACTTAATGCTTGGTTACAGACAGGTGATACATAGCATTTTTAATTTAGATTATCTGATTCGCTCTTCAGGAATTACAGTTACCACAGCCATATCATTATATTAGCAATTGCCACGTAATTTTGGGTGCATACGTAACATAACTTATAGTAGCTCTGTAGTTATTAAATGGGAAAATGAAAATGGGTTTGTTTAGGATCATCATTACTCATAAATACTTCCTTTATTTACTGTATTTTTCTCTTAGAAACATTTAAGAACAAAACAGTTATGCCAAATTTTGTACAATATCTATATTCAGACACAATATTTCTAATAGATAAACTATGATATAATCAAAATACAATTACACATGCAGGTTGTTTTGATATACATGCTTTTTTGTGTTAAAGATGCTTAAATGAAAGCCTTCTCCTTTTTTAACTTCCATTACTGTAGGGATATGCTAAATTAAAGAAATACCATGTATGAATTGCAGTCTACTGTTTGGTGGGAATTATTTGGTCCCCCTAATAAATGAGGCACAAAGTGGTGTGTATCTGCTGCTATCAGTTGGAAGACTCAACCTCAGGTTTGGGTAGTGAAGGCACATACCTTTATTTATTTTGGGCTTTATTATAAAATATTTATACTGTGGAAGTGAACCACCATGGATAGGGAAGGCCACTGTAAGGACTGTAGTCTTGTGCTACTGGATGAGAAATTATAGAAGAGAAGCAGCCATGAGGGTTAGGATTGAAAGGATTTTGAGTATTTGTTTCATATCTTGTTGTTAGATTTGGGATGAGCTATAAATGAACAGTGAAAAATGCCAGTGTTCTGAGAGGAAGCTTACTGTGAGATAAAATTATGCAACCTGTGTGGTTTTGAATGCTCCTTTGGCATATTGTCCTGTTACAGCTTTCATTTGGAGCTCTTTGAGATAGATTTCCAAGTGGCATTAGAGGGAGATTTGTGGAAGTCTAATGTTCAGATCCCACTTTCAGCAAGGTCAGAATCATCTATAGAAATAAATGTCTCAGAAGGTAAAGATGCTTAATATCCCAGAGAATAATTTGCCTTTTGTTGCATAAAGCTGTGTGGGGGCGGGAGGTTTAACCATTAACTAGTGCTAACACAACTTCTAATCCTTAACCCATGCAACTAGATTTCTCATTAAAAACTGGAGAGTTCTATCATATTTTTATTCTGAAATACTAAAATAATGTTTTAATTAAGTAGTCTGATCTAAGGATGTATACAAAGATCTGTATTACAGAATGAGTTAATGTAGCCTTTGCCATGATAGTTTTCTTCTTATTAGTGGTGGATAGGCTGTAGTTTCTATGAGCTGCTGAAATATGACGTAAGGCATCTCCTGCTAATACATGTCAGAGAAGCGGTTAACACTGCCATCACATTATATGACAAATCTCTGTTTGTTCCAGAAACTTATGATTTTGCTGCACCTGCACAATACCATTTCATTAGCCTATATTCTGTATTTTTGTATATGGAGCATTCACTGTTTAATTGTCACTGGGGTACCACAAACAATGTGCAAACTGTGTATAACTCCTTCAGTTAACTGCTTGTTTTCAGGCATAGGGAAAGTATAGGTTGAGTATGCACTTGAGCTTTTCCATTTTCTCAGCCATCTCCTGCTATCGGAGTTAAAATAGCTGTACTCCAACTCTTAGCTTGAACTTCCTGTTAAGAAAGTAAAAGTAACTGCTGGGAAGGAAGAACTAACTTACTGGATGTCAGAGGTCCCTTGACGGTGCTAAACTTTAATGGAGGATGAGCTGCCTGTATTTTTCCATGCCTAGATGGCTACCTATTTTGTCTCCTCAGACTGACAGGTCTGAAAATGAATGATTTTTCCTCACTCATGATGGATACTTCTTCTAGACATATTGTAGCATAATGGACAAATAACTTCGCTTAAAGACTTGTCATATAATTTCAAGAAAAAAAAATTGTAGCCCTGAGACAGACATTTCTATCTATATCCTCTGGGAATAATGAGACCTTATAGCAGAGTCTAAGGCTAAGAGTTGGTTCAGAATACTGTGATGTGATGTGCCCTTATCTTCTTTTACAGATAAGACAGGCAGACTGTTTTTTGCACAGAAAATCAAAGAGCAGGCTGTAAAATCATAGGAAAATAAAACCTACAACTGAAATTTCTTCTTTCCTTTCAAAAATATTTTTCCAGAAATTCCTTTTTTTTTCCCCTCACTATTCCTAAGAGACTTGTATACTTATCTAAGCTGTAGTGACCATAGTTGAATCCCAGCTGATTCATTTGAACACAGAAATTACAGAGCTCCATATCTAGTTTTAAATATTGGTGTCATTAGTAAGCCACCTTGGGAAAAACAAGCATTCGCTGGTTAAGAATAAGAACAGAGAACTGGAGGAGATTACCGAGTCCCCTACAATCCTCATCATAGCAAAGAGATATTCAGGACTAAGAGAGCTTTGCAAATTGCTTTATTGATTTACCCCCCTCTCAACCCCTTGTGAGGCCCTCGAGGCTGTCTTGGATGCAGCCGATACAGCCGGTGTGACCTTACTGAGCAGGGAGAACTTGCGCAGCAGAAGGCAGTAGGAGGTTTGGGACTGCTGGAAGACATGCCCAGACAGCGATTTGCTTGCACGTTTGTGTAATCTCGTTTGTACAATGTCTTGGTCATCCCTCGGGGAGAGGGCGGCCCCAGTTATCCGGCAGCCTTCTCCCCCGAGCCCTCAGCGCGGCAGGGGTCCGTGGGAAGGGAGGCTCACGCATGCCACTGTGACCACCAGCCAAAGGGCCATGTGCCTCGTGCCTGCGCACAGCCCCGCACCCGGGTTGCACCCCGCCAGGACCGACTGGCAGGCAGTTCGTGGAGCCAGGAGAAGGAAACCTATAAGAGAGTAATTGCCAGTTCAGGAGGAGCTGGGTCTAGGACATTGGGGGGCGTTGAGAAATGATGGGTGCTGCGCAGCTGGGGCAAAGCAGAGTTTTGCTAGGAGAAGACATGGAGCTAAGAGCTGTATGGGGAAAACTTAGGAGGTGCCTGAACTGATCCTGAAGAAACTTGTGGCACAGAGAGGAAGCGCGAGCAGTAAGGACAGGGTGGACCTGCAGACCTGGAATAGCTAGCAGTCATGATGGGTAAGGTGGCAAAAGGCGTTTCACTGTAAGGCCATGACTTCATTTGGGAGCTGTATTCACCTTAGCACAGAGTACATCATCCTCAGTGTGTAAAGTAGCAATACCTTTCCTTCAGTCACTACCGGACTAGTTTCCTATTATTAACACAAGAGGTCAGATGGCTGTACAAGTGTCTGTGTTGGTATCAAGGCCTGTTTTTCCCTTCAGGTCATAAAGTCCATCAGTGCCCCAGAGATGACTGTTGAATACGTGTGGATCCAAATGGTATGTGAACTCATGACAGGCTTGGAGAGCCTGTTCCTTTTCCCAGCTCTTCTGCTGCACAGAAATGGATTGTTCATACACGCTGAAAGCCCTGCTTGGGTAGGATGGCAGGGACATTACTGTGGGATGTCTGGCATGTGTCCAAAATGCTATGGTCCTTAAGCACTTTGATGTTTTCCATAGGAGTCATAAAAAAACCCATAAGGTTTCCAAAGGAATGTTTGGCAAATAGTTTAGAGAAGGCTAAAAATAGACTCGGAGAAGATGTGATCGAGAAATAATAAGACAATATTAAAAAAAAGATTGGCATATGTCAGATACCATTGAGTATATCAAATATTAATCATAACAAAGGATGTAATTTGTTTTAAATCTGCATAGTAATCCACATTGAGAGCATTATACTATAAAGCAAGTAATCAGTATTTGGGTACATGATGCTTTGTGCATGACAATCCATCACAATACCTATTTGCTTTACAAATTGCTACCTGGAACCGATTAATTGTTTTTTGTTCATTAATAAGAGAGACCCGGTTATTTCTAAGTTTCTCAAGGTTTCAGAATTGCTGATTACTTTCTCTTTTCCAGAATGTAGTAAGATTGTCATTTGAAATCTTTCATGCATTGGTAGTGAGTAGCAATCATCTTCAGTGGGTGATGAAACCAAAGTATCTGCAGCTGGGTGAAATGTCTAGGGCAACTTGAAAATATCTAAAATATTAATAAACACCTTCTTGTCTTTTTATTTTGAAATGATATTTCATCTATAAAATTGCCTGAAATTAAATAGCAGATATATAGCTAAAAGCAAAGTTTCAGTTGAATTAAACAACATCTGTTGTTTGTTCTAAGCAAACTAGAAAAAGATTGACCCAGAATTTTAGTCTCTCACCAAGCCAAAAACTAAAAACCAACATTTTTTCACAGATTTAGTAATGTACTTCTTAACATTATATATTACAATATCTGAGTCATATGTGAGATCATAATTCGAAAACACCATTGCCACTTATGAGTAAAAATATAGTTTGCAGCCTTTAATCATTTTTTATACCTCATTTTACTGGAGGAAATACGACTTTTGCTTACTGGAAAATTGCATCTGATGGACAGATTGTAACTAATAAAATGTATTGGTCTGATAAGTTTAAGTGTGAGCCAAGCATATGGGATGGACTGGTCTCTTGGATAGGAGACGTGGTCTTATCACAGAGTATTATATTCTGTATTTGATTTGACTCACAAGTGTTTACACTGTTTGACAGAAATGATGATAGGAAAATAGGATAGGAAATAATGATGGCTATAAAATCATATCTTTTGCTTCCTTCACTCATTATCTGGTCAAAATACCTCTTAATTTCCACAAGATTCTTGCCTGATAGGGAAAAATAATTGTAAGTGGGTCATACATGGCATCTTTCAGCCAAGGACCACAGGTACCTGGGATGTGTAAATCCATGAATCTCTAAATCTTTCCAGGGAATTTTTTCCATTAGGTTAACTGAGATGCAGAAAAGGCCAGAAGTTTCAAATCTGAGAAGATGCTGTCTGATTGCAGAAACTTCCATTGGGGATGGGTATCCAGCAGTGCTGCAAGTGCATGGTAATAGTGGAACTCAAGTACTTCATTTAAGGCTATTTGAAGGCTTATAATACTTAGCATTAAGTGTCTTTAGAACGGGATACACTGAGAATTAAAGCTCCTAAATTTCAGCTTTTATGGTTGCTTCTTAAATTACAGTGGAATTGCAGTCCACAAATTAAATCATTGACCACAGCCCTCATTAAAAGTCAATATTTATGTAGATTACTACACTCTGGGATCTGAGAAACTGAAGCATTTCTCCATACACAGAAAAGGCAATGACTATTTCTGTGGCATACACATCAATATTTTAATAGCACCACTGAGGCAAAGTACCTCAGTTATAACTTCAGTGTCTGACAATGAACTGTTTGCAAATCTCTAAGAAATATTTTAAGGTTCTTCTTTTTTCATTGTAACACTGAAAATGTGATTCTTACAAATGTAAATATAAGTACTAAGCTTTAAATAAATCTGCACAATAAATTATTCTGAGCTTCTAGTGGCTAAATGAGTTAACAAAAATGCAAAACAATTCTGATGGAGGACAAAAAAACAACTGACCATAGCTGCTCTGGTAACAAATTGCCTTTTTCTGTGCGTGTGTGTAGGCATGCATGTATATGCGATGGATATCTGTATATAGCTCATAGCTACTTGCATATTCTATAGCTCATAGCTACTTGCATATTCGTACATGTCCATTTACGTGTGCATCATTCCGTCTCTCACATTCCTTCACGTATTATATTACCCATGGATCTACCCATTTTTTTCCCTTTAAACTTCATTAATCATCATTGCAAATGGAATACTTCCCTTGAGTGACATTTTTATGTTAAAATTATATTATATTTGATTTGAAAAGCAACCTAATTAAGGTAGGCTTCCTGTAAGCTATTTAAGTCTCACTTCCCAGTGGAATCATGGAACATTTAGAAAAATAATGAATTACATCTTATATAATCTTTATTGCTACTTTTTAAAATGAATAATATATTCCGTTTTGGTTGAAATAACATATCCCTGAGGTACAATTCGTTTCCACAAATTAGATTGGTCCCTCACATACAAGATTATTAAGCATGAAGAAGAAAGTTATTGGGTTCTGTGTGCCCCCTAGGAATATGACTTTTTTTTCCTCCAGATCTAAGCTTTAAATGTAGCCTGATTCAAGACAAATCTGGTAAATAGTTAAAAAATGCAGCAGAAGCTTGATCTTACATATTAACCTTATTCTTTTTGCTTTTCCTCCTTTTGGTTTTGAATCAGCTGAGGTACATGATTGATCTGTACAGCTCAAAAGTGAAACACGGAAAGAAGAGATGCTATTACAATTCTCTGTCTTTATAGATTCTGGATGTATTTTATGCAGTTTCAGCTCCCCTTCTAGTTTCACCCAACCTTTAGTTCATTAAAAATCTTAATGAGATTCATTCTGGTTGTCAAAGAAGGGTTGAGTTACTTATTATTGCTAGATAAAAATGTGATTATGGCTGTAGTATGAAGTGGGGTGAAACATGTTTAATATATAGTTACCATTAAATAATTTATGAGTATGATAGTTCCTCTGGAAAAGGCTTGAATAACAAGCTATGTGAAGAATCATGGAAAGTTATTTGCAAATGACAGAAGCAAAAAGATTGTAAAAATCATTGCCTAATACAGTCATGTGGTTGTCAGTGTGTTCTCTCTATAATTACTGTAAATAATCATTTGGGTTTTTTTGCATGAAGATAGAGGTATACATTTATTTCAAGGCACTTTAGTAGGTGCAGAAAAATACTGCTGCTCAGAGCTAAAAACAGTACTGCAAATTACATTTTAAAAGCACAGCAGTATTTAGTATTTATAATAAAACTAGTAAATTGCAGTATATTGAGCAGTGTCTCCTGTCATCTCTGTTGACTCTGTAAGTTTATTTATAATTGATGTAAAGACGTGATACAGTAATTTTTAAGTGGGCTGGTAGCTATGTCTAAAAGCCTCATTGAATTGGAACCATAAAATTAGACAAAACAGTTCTGAAACCAAAATGAATGTGAAAATAATGCTTCTTTATTTTTTTCTTTTTTTGAGAATTTTCTACATTTATTTCTGTTGTTAAGTGTCTATTTGGTTGAGTTTGCCCAAGCTACACTAGTTTATATTCACCTAGTACGTGACCTGAATTCAGGTCCCGAGTTGAGTATCTGTTCATCTAATCTGTTCAGTGCTCTGTGTAGTGTCCCAGAGGGGCAGATGTGAGGAGGGTAGGCTCCCAAGGCTGCCAAGGGAAGGAACTGGACTCCTCTACCTAGTATTTTGGAGAAGAAAACTTATGGTAGTTCTTCAACTGAGAAATAGCAGAAATGCAAAGGGGGAAAAAAAGGGAGGGAAATATGGTTTGGTAAAAAAAACCCTCACAATTGTCTTGTACATGGCTACTATGACTAAGGGGACCACATCAGTTCCTCGATAGATACATTATTATGCAATGGTCAGACCCTAGGCATTTGCCTAGTTAATGCAGCAATGCGTTAAACTCAGCCTGCAGTGTGTGTGCACGCATATGTTGTGTAACAGCAGGGTGAATTACACCCCTCCTCTTTCTGTGCTTGAATACCGAATTTGTCTCCTTAGTTTTTCTTTAAGCAGAAAAGTTGATAGGCCTTTATCACAACTGAAGAGATGGTTTATTTGATGAGGAACACCAGATTTTCATTTAAGAAAAGCCTGGTTTAAGAAAAACTTGATCTTTTAAAGAGTGAATCACTCCCAGGCAATTGCTGCTAATCAAGCCATGACCCAGCTGGGGCTAATTTCAGGTATCTCGGGTGCAGCAGTTGGCTGTGCCAGGGAGGAGGAGCGGGGATGGGGTAGGGGAGGGCATGTGTAGTGCTCTGCAGAGTTTGAGGTGCAGAGAGCTGTGGTTTTGTAAAGCCGAGTGTTTCTGCATGAGCATGTTCTGAGAAGTTATGACAAGGCTGTTGTGAACTATTCGTAATTCAGGCTCAGGGAGAAGGAGGAAGTACCTCCATGACACAATATACCTATTTATGGCAGAATATTCTGCAGTATTTATGTTTTGCAGTATCCATATCCAGGGTCTGTTTTCATTTAGTGCCAGTCCACACTGTATTCTGCTAATTGCTCTATTATTCTATTCCAGATTTCTTTTCATGCACTACAACCGAGTGGAAATAAAAAAGCTTTATGCATTGGCAAGATAAGTTGGTCCTTTAAGAGACAGTTGTTCTCTTTAAGAAGACTTGTTATAATGGTGCTGCCTCTCTAAGGGCACTTCAGGTCTTGGTGCCTCTCCTTTAAATTCTTCTGAGCTCTTTTCTCGAAGTCTGAGATAGTCAGTGGTGGTTTCATATATCTGGGGAAGTGGGATGTACAAAGCTAACGCCCTGGGTGCTGTTCAAGAAACACCACTGTGTGTTGAACATAACTAGCATTTATTTGTCAAAGACAACTTAGAAAAGAGAAAGAATGGGGAAATAGAGAACGCTGACAGAGAAAAAGGGTGCATGTTTCTTTAGTTCCTGGATCCTAACTCTGTGAAAATATTAAAAACAGAAGAGGGTCCACAATACTGCTTCTGCATGCCAGCGGTTCCTCTGCCTGAATTCTGGTCAGCATCTGACTTGAAGACAGTATTTGAAGCACTTAGTATTTACTGTATCAGATCTGTGGCCATTTAGGAAAGCCAAAGGGGATTGTATGACACTTAGGAGAATTGAACAGGTGAGAGGATTACCTGGAATCATGTTTATTCAAGTAATAAAGCTTTTTGAAGTTCCTCTGTTGGTTCATGTAATGGCTTACCTAATGCTGCTACTATTTCAGTCATGGTCTCCTTTGAACAGATTTTAGTGGTTGTGTTTTTTAATATAAACCTAAAACTCCAGGGAGACTTGGAATTTCATCTTGTGTCTTAAGCAGTTTATGAATTTTCCCTGTAAATCCTATTTCCACTGAGGGCCGTGGAACTTTTCCATTGACTTCAATGGCGTTACATTTTTCATCCTTAATCTGCACCGATGACAAATACAGTATAGCTTATGTATCATAGGACACCATTCCAAAGCCATCAGAAGCTTCTGAATCATAACCAGAATTTAATGCTCTCTATCATACCTTTGCCTTCTAAGAACTTGAATTAATGCTCACAAAGCCTCGGCAGTGAAGTAAAAGGTCACCTGCTGTAATGAATATTTGTTATCTGACCTCATTTCTGCACTGAATTTTTGAAATTCCAAGGTCCTGTCCCAATATGCATGTCATTTACAAACCCAAGGCTTGTGTTTTTTTTCCTTTAACCACTTCCACAAATAATAATTACTTTTAAATAGTATTTTAGAGAAAAAAATAATTCGGAAGTTGTTTTCGGTTAGTAATAGCCTTTTTATTTGTCTTAGAAGATGTAAAAATTTTAGGATAAACTGTAGCTATTTTTTTAATTGAAACAAGCTTGTAAGTTTTGGATTTTGGGGAGTTATATTTATTTCTGCCATTCCAACTCCATAATTAAAAAATGGGGGAAAAAAGTCTTTAACTTTGCTTCTCAGTATTTTTTACAACTCTCAAGATGTTGGAATATTCCAGAGCAGGAGCAAAAAGAAATTGCAGAAGGTATGTACTGGAGAAGAGTAAGCCCGGAGTCTGATTCTTGCTGTTGCATTGAGGCAAATGGAAGTGGAATAAGAAAGTGGTGGTGGTGGTGGTGGTGGTAGGAAATTCTTATAGCATTTCTAGAAAGTGTTTCCATTTCAACTCAAAAAAAAAAACACAATCAACTTTCTGGTTTCTCTTTCCTCATCTGCCTGATTATTATCCTCTGTGTTTCGGAAACCCAACTTCTCTATTTAGTCATATTCAGCAGCCTTTGTTTGTCGTTTTCTCTCATTCTCTTCTCTCTGGTCCCTCAGGTTCTCACAGGCACGATAGGGAAAACGTTATCTGCAGCATGTTAAACGTAGTGTAGAAGTCGGAGCGCTGCCCTGCTGGAAAGGCATGGCTGTGCTCAGGGCAAGGTACCGCCGCTGTTCGGGTTTCCGCTGGCTGTGCCGGGGAGCGCGCCACCCTGCCAGGGGCGGGTTGCCGTTCAGGCCGCGGCTGTGCGCCTGAGCCGGGGCGCGCGGGCGCTCCCGCACACGTGGCAGCGGGCCCAGGGGTCCGGCTTGTTCGCGCTGACTCTCCGACGGGCGCTCGCAGGCTGCCCACATGCGCGCGCCCGAGGCGGCAAAGCTGGGAAGCAAAGCTAACTGTCCTGCTAGCCTCCTCGAAACCCTTTTTCTGAGAGGGATAGATAGAAGTCCTCCCAAATAGCATTCGGTGTGAATGAAGATGGTGTTATCAGACCCTTCACTTATAAGACCATAAAACTTTCAAATTTATCAGGCACGTGCATGGTAGCCTTCCCACGACTGGTCCGTGAGGACTGGTATCAGTTACAGCAGCTTCTAAAAATGTCCAGAACTGTGTCTAATCCTCTTTACGTCCTCAGTGCTGTGAACTCGTGCTGAGGCACCCACTTCAGCTTCAGGGCACGCCTCAACTCTGTTAAAATACCTTGTATCACTTTCCTGAAAAAAATGAAGTTTTGATAACACTTAATGAGATACCACAGGATGTACTAGTTCTTTAAAACTGCGTGACCCAAAGAGTAAGGATAAGGGCTGAATGCTGTTACTGCTGGTTTGGGGGTTCCTTTTTTTCTTTTTTTTCCTTTTTCCCTAAAACTGCTGTGCTTTTTGAGTAATCATTTCTGAGGAGAGCAGAAATAGGTCCTGGTCTATTCAAGAGGAGAGGTAATAGAACAGTGATGGAAACAAAGTTCTAAGTAAGAGGGCGTTTATCTGAGAAACCCGTTCAAAGGAAGCCATATACATGTTAAGAATAAAAACATTATCTTACAGAAAAACCCCTACCATACACTTCACCATGTAATATTTGTATAAAAAGCCTGGTTATTATAAAGGACGCATCACGGAAACTCAGTGTCGTTAGAATGAATGCACTTATGTCCCTGATCACTGTTACTTAGGGCAACTCACTGAACTTGGCTAACTGTAACACATTGCACTTCAGACATCCTAAATTCTCTTCTTTGGGCATTTTATATGTCACTCCAACACTGCTATCTTTTTTTTTTTTTTTTTTTTTTTGATTTCTCGACGACCGGATATACCTTTTCTTTGTAACAAAACGACATTCATGTGTTTGGTAAGTTCTTCTTTGCAGCAGTGTCCCTGATGATTTCTGTTAGAATCCTGATAGATTGATGCTAAGGCTTCTTGCTGAGAGTTTATCAATGTGTCTCACACACTACTTTTCTTCACCGTGTGAGCTTGTCCTGCTCACCAGCGATATAGTCATAAAAGCCCGGTAGTCCTTTATACTTTAGGGACATCTCTGGCCTTAAGAACTCATTCAGTTTATTCACTCCCGCTAACTCACAATACACAGAACAGTTCTTGTAGCACAGTAATTTATTTCTTAGATAGCAACCCAAATCTGTTCCAGCTCCAGCGTCAAGGTGACGTTTCTTGTCTGTATCACTAGGGCAATATTCAATATCCAGCCAAGCTGTTCGTTGCTGCTGCATATTGTATTTTATATGAAATACAATGTGTGAACCTACTCAATAACAATGTCTCACTAAGATGAATAAATGCCAAAGGCTGGCTTATATTGCATTCAGTGTGATGACTGGGGTGATAGGTTGTTTTCCTCCCCTTCAGTATGATGTCTGTTATTCCAATGGCTTTATATTTTAATAACAGTGCCTTATGGCCTAATGCTTTCTTTTTAGTCAGTAAATATACTGAACAAATTGCATAGAGCAAGAAGAAATGTATTGCTCAAAATGTGGGATCACCTCCAAAAATGACTCAGAGCTAAATGGCAAAATATCTATTACTGATAGATAGAATTTGGCTTTCTTTTTGTGAAAAAAGAAGTATGTGCTATTGATGTAGTTTTATGCTTGCTAGACTTATTGGTTATTTGGCCATTTCATATTTAAAAGTGAGTGATAATTTTAAAATCAGTTTGCAGAGCAAAAGCTTTAGGTAGGAAGTGCACAGTAGAAAAGTCTGTCTGTTTTGCCAGTCAGTTTGTATTTTCTTTGTTATCAAGCAGCAGGAATACTGAAAAGCTAACACAGTTAGCAATACTAACCTATAAAGACTTGTCTATAAGGATAGTCCTTTGACCAACAGTTTTGCCATAATCTCCTTATGTGGCACTAAACAGCCTCATTTATCATTAACTCAGCAGTTTAAAAATTATGCTGACTAAATGGAAAATTGTAAATTGATGTTATAGCTACATAAGGAAAGTTTGGTAAAAATCGGTGCTGAATGTTCATATAATTTCTACAATTGTCACATGAATTATCACTCTTATATGCAACAATATAACCATATAAATGAGTTCACTGAGATTTATAGCAAACCTAATCTGTGTTTCACTTGTAATTCATGAAGAGGAACAATCACATTCGCTCTGTTTGAGAATGAGAAATCTGCATCTGCAGATTTCCACTGACTCTGCCTTTGTAAGTTTATTACCCCCTTTTGTGTATTCTTTGTGCATGTAATATTAAGCTGTAGGAGGCTAAAATTTAGCAGAAAGAATATTTAAAATAGAACTGTGCTATCTGTTTTGTTTTGAGAGTGTGTCTGAAAGAAAATTGAGGAAGAGCATATAGACTTGTAATTTAATGAATATACTTGCTGTATGGGAAAGCAGTGCAGATTCCAACCCAAAATCTGTGTAATGCTGATGGTTCAGACATGGCAAATTATACAAGGACATAATGCAGCCTGTACTTTGCACTTATATGGTTCCAGTTACTTCTAAATTAAGCTGCATAACAAGCTGCCTAGATGAATGGTTCAGGCTCTTTTAAGCCTGTGAATAAATGGGATGTTTCTGTAAGATGTGCAAAATGCTGTTGTCAGTTTTCTTATGTAACATTCTCAGGGTTGTGCAAGAAACTCTGGTCCTAACTGAGTACTTGGATAGTTGAAGCAGAGTCATTGCCTGAAAGCTGTGTTTTGTTCTTTGATGCTTTTAAAAGGTTGTTTTGAATACTACCACTTCTAGTCCTCTCATGCTTGAGGTACAGCTTATGTGTGAATCTAAATCAAGTTATGCTTAATGTATACCCAGATTCTATGTAATTGATTTCTTCTCCACTGGGAAGAGGTCTTGCAAGACCTTGAATATTTTTCTGCCACCTTGCAGGGAGATCACAGTGTCACTTCCTGTTAATTTAAAGAGTGATAAATTGATGTATTAAAGTGTTAGATAATTTCACAAGAGTTCAACAGCATATGTAACTAGACCTATGTGCAGAAAATTCTACTCATTATTAGAAAGTTCAGTTTGAAATCTGCAACTTTAAAGAATTCCATAATGATACTCTTGGCTTTTTGGAATTAATATTATTGTTGCTGAAAGGAGAACTGTCATGTTTTGTGTTGTGATTTGCTTGAAAAGACCTATATGTAATTCAGAACCCAGAATGAGAATGTAAGTACTGGTACTAGACAAGTCTATACTATTGAAGGACAGGTCAATACCCTTCCTATGCATGGAGAGGTGAGAGAAGATTTTTTTTTTTTGAAAAAGTGGTATAAGAGAATAATGTAGTGTTTCTTCTACTTAAGGGCTGAGATATGACCCTATCAGTTTTACGAGAGACAAGACTACAGACCATCTGTCAAGGCAGACCTTTATTTAACATGTCATGTATGAGCTATGAAGAAATAGTACCCAAATGGTTATTTTATTAATGAGTCTGATGCTCAACCTGTCTTCGGGTGACTGCTGAGATTCCTTGCTTTCAGACTCATCCTTGCTGTAGTTAGTGTTAATGTGAAGATTTAGCTTGTGTATTTTAATTTATAACACTTAGGGCACTATGTTATCCTTTAGTTGTCTATTTGCTTATCAACTAATCATATTTTTAATTTTATTAAATATATGACTGTATCTGCAGCAATATAATCATAAAACTCAAGGCATGCAAAGGAAAACTTATTCAATAACCCATTTCATAATTATCCTGCAAGTTCTCCCCACATCAATAATTCAAAAGCTAAATATGGCACCTATAGCAGTAAGATCAAGGTTTGGACTGACGGCGGATGTTTTTTCCTTGAAGTTCACCCATACCTCATTAATTATTTTTATTTTTTATTAATGCTTGTGTGAACTTCACCAACAGATTGGTCAAATGGTATATGAAGTTAACCAGCAGCAGATAAGCCAAACCATACTTTCAAAGCCAAGTCATCAGTGGAGACATTGGCATAGAGCTCTTTGTGTCAGACTCAGCTTTGTATTGCATGAGGACTTTTCAGATTAGAACATTTAGACATAGTTTTTGCTTTTATTTCATCTTTCCTTTTGGGAAATTTCCTGATTACGCAATGGTGACTGAAAATAAATTGTTCTCTTTGTCAGAACATATGATTCAAATGTGTCATTTTGTAAGGTGTAAATATCCATAGCTGTAGAGGTGTCAATTTCACAGTCAATCTTTTACAACGTGTTTCAGCACTGAAATAGTATGAAGTGGTTATAGTTTTGTGAGCATTTTTTGTTGTATTTAAGGGGCAAAAATGTGAAAACATTACAAAAAAACTAAAGTGTAGAGAGCTGGATGTGATAAACAAGTTCAAAAATTACTAGAAGAGCAAGAGGCAGCTGCAAGGATTCTTTTTCTAAAATCCCTCTAGACGTATTTATGGAGTCTCACATCCAGCATCGTCAAAGTGCCAACACACAGAGCACAAGAGGTAATAACTCATGATGTACTGGTGACCCGTGTGACTTTCTGTCATACTGCCATTCCTCCTGGTCCAGTTGATTCATTCCAAAATAGCCATCAAAACTGATTTTTTCACATTGATCCAGCCTTCATATCCAAACTTGACTTTTGTAGCAAGGCCAGTTAACCTTTTGGAGATCATCCCTCCTTGACTACATTAAGATATACTGAGCATTAGGGAAACCTGAACTATAAAGTTCTGTTTAGCCTGTTCCTGACAAGATTTCTCCCCAAATGCTCTAATTTCCAGGCTGATCCCTGTGCCCGCAAAGCATAGTCTGCCTCCCAGTGCAGAATCTAAGACCAGGCAGTCTGTAAATCCTTTTTGCCTCCGCAATAGGTGATGCCTTGGTGTCCTTTTAGGAAGGACACTAAAACCATTGCAAGAAAGGATTCGGAGCCATCTATTTTGTCTGACGTTACTGCTATAAGAACAGGTGTGATAGCTGAAGAAGAGTTGGACAATGCAGAGAGGGTCAGGTTTGTCCACAGAGCAAGTGCACCCTAAATGACTCTTCGGGGTTTCCCTCCGAGTGGCCACGAGGGAATTCCTGCAGGACCTCAGCTACTTTGTCTTCATGGCTGCTTTGTATAACATTTGCTTTCAGCTTCTGATAGGGAGGTGTGAACCCCAAATTGCATGAAATGTGATACATACATGGTGTCATCCATTTCTGTGGGGCTTATCTGTTCTTTAACAGTAGATTGGTGACTCATTATGGGGAAAATACACAAGGCAATTAAAAATCCTAACCACCATGATTTTTGTTCTCCGTTTCTTTTATGTTCTGTCTTTACTCTCTAGTTTTCATTTGTTAATTTCTTCATTGACTTTAATTAGTCTCTTGCTTGACTTCTGACTTTGCTTGCTACAGAACATGCATTTGCAAATCCTTTGCAGCTTTAATCTGAACCCTTTAGAAGAAAACAATGCTTTCCAAATGAGACTCAGGATGACTAGGCTTACATGTATGATTAGATACAGTGTCTGAAAGGTTTTATATTACTCTTTTCCAAGTTCCAAAGCTCTTTTCCCCTTCTGTCTTGGGACCTATTAACATTTTTGGTACTTTCAGTATTTCCTACATTGGATGAAAGAAAATTGTTTTAAAACCTATTTAGAAAGCTCAGCACTCTGCTTTGTTGGCTGTGGACTGAAATGTGGCAGTGTTACAACGGTGCAAAGAGCAGATAGGCAGAACACTTGCTCAGTGTAATGGGAACAGGGATGTTTCTTCAGGCAAGTATAATGCCTGCTTGCCACCGGTTCTAATCTAGGGCCGACTGCTTGATATAGCAGAGAGGGGAATGAAACAACAGCTGTGTTTTCCCAAGCAGTTCTGTTTCCAGTCATGGTTTCCATCAAATTCTTTCATTATGAAAATTTAATCATCATGTAATATGGAGTTCCAAACATTACGATTCTTAGCGTTCTGCTTTAGGAGTGTAATGTATATATATAAATATATTTAAGGGGGTAACTTCTTGCCTAAACTTTCCTTTCTCATGTATATAGTTCATTCCACAGGTATTGTGATACAAGTAATTAGAATCTCATTGAATTTTTAAAACAAATTAAAGCACTTCCTACAGCGTGAAGACATGCTTTGGTACAAGAGATTTGATTTGCTTCCTGCAGGCTAACATAGGGTAGAAGTGGTCAATGGCTGTTTGATTTCATTAGTCCTAAATTGTGATCAGCACTTGGGCAATTGGGCTGCTTTCTCCAGTTCTTTGTTTGTGGTCCAGCAGCTCTTGTGCTTTGCAGCACCTGGTGACCATCCGACACGATAACCTTTTGGAGAGGCCTGGAATTGTCATGACCACTGTGACACGATGACATGGTTTTTCTGTTTAGCTATGCCACTCCACAGTAGATGGCAAGCTTCTGCAAAATGCAACTTGTGCATATTTTATGCACAAAGTGCAGCTTTGCTTGCTCTGGGCATTGTCACAATATTCAGTGTTCTCGGGAAGAATGCACTTTTTCTTTTCTTCCCCTTTCTTTCCATCCTGAAGGAAAACAGTTGTACATAAATGATCCAGAGATGGTACAAACATCAGCTGATTATCCCTATTAATTTTTTTGTGCAGTTCTTTTCCTCACAGACACTGCTTGCTCTCAAATCACATAAGGTTAACAAAGAAGAGTTGACTTTCTTGTACTGTAATTTCTGTATCCTGCTCTGAAACTCTTTCTGTACTTATGTTTAGTTCTTATCTGGATAACAGTACCATTCAGAGACTCCTTAACTTGTTTGGTTTTTTTTATTGCAATTTTCATTGATATGTTTTCTTAATGAAACAATGGGCAATTGCAGTTTCTTTGAAGTTGGAATTTGAAGGGGAAATTGCAGGATGCAAATTACCTGGTTTTAGAACAGCAAACCTGAGCCTGAACTATTGAAATTAGCATACGCAAAACTTTTTGTACAATCTGACACCTTGCTGCATCCCACCACAAGTACCTCTCTACAAGGCAACTGCCTAACATGAGACAGCCGCACACTCACATATCTTCTGTCTCCTTTGTCTTTTAAGTTTACTGAACACACCTTTCTACCTCTTTGAAGTAAATGTTCAAAAGCAATGCACTGAGTGTAAGAGCTTGGGACTCATCTTGTGTAAAGCTGCGTGGCAGAACTGAACTCCAGGTATCTAAATCCCATTAAGCCTGTGTGAGAAGGCCTGTCTGCTGCTAGGTACAAAGCACAGTTCAAAATGCAACGGCATGGGATCCATTTTGATAGGTAATAGCATTGCCTAGGTTACAGGAACTGCATCATGGCTGACAAAAAAGGCAAACTGTCAGCTGTGGGGGGAAAGTAATCCTAGCATATAAAGTGTTTCTGAGTTTGTGTTTTGAATTTTTTTCAAAGAGCTCTACTAATTGTTCTGACTGCTTACTTTTTTTTTCCTTACCAGTTTTAAGTTTAAAAATAATTTTGGTTTTAACTTCTATCCTCTACAATGTTTTATGCTTGCTGTATTGTAGTGGAGCAAAGTTTTCAAAAAGCTAGACACCTTGGTAGTGGTGAGCCTCTGGTCTCACATAGTCAGGTTGCTCAATGTCACAATTCTTACTACACAAAAAATCAGGTTGCATATATACCTGGATCTGCTGAGCATTCATATAAACAACCGTTGGGTAATGTTAACCTTTTGTAGATTTTACTGGTAGAGTACAAAGATGATGGATGTGGCCAGCCGCCAGGAGCCACTGAGACTTGATGCAACCATCCGTGGTATTTCAGAGTGTTGACTGCATGCACGGCAAATCTGGTTTTGGAATGTGCTTATGAAGGGACGCTTAGGATGTCATGAACAATGAACATAGTTTCAGGGACTGGGATGCAAAGCTTTTCACACATCGTATGAAGGAGGAAAAATACACAAGGTGCCCTTTGACAGCATGGGGGCACTTGCATGATGCACTTACATGGTCACAGTTAAGCCTTGCCTTGTCTAGCATGGCATATCATTCACACAAGCGTCGGAAGTGATCTGTGGCTGACTTCTATCAAGCCAAAATGAGAGGTATCCTAATTTACTTCTTCCTACTCTTATTAACAATGAAAGCTGTATATTGACCCTCATTAATGCTCATTGCAAGGTACCAGTTCAACTTGCAGTGTGCTAATGGCATTACACCTGACATTCTGCTCTGCGTTCCCACTCACTTTGTTCGAGTCTTTTCGAAAGAGAGCATTCAGATATCACTAATGTACTGGCCGGGCTGAAACTGGATGAACAGACACGAAAGGAGGGGAAGAAAACAGATCAAAAGTGTCATCAAAGACACATTCTCTTGACATTAAAAAAAAAAAAAAAAGGCAACCCCCCCCCACCACAACATAATTGTGATGGTAAACTATTAAGGTAATACGTTATCTTCATTCATTACAGTTTAAAAGTACTGCAGTACAAGCAGCAAAATCCAAACAATTTAAATCGAAAATCAAAACGTTATTGCAAATCATGAGACTGTGAAGGAAAAAAATTACTATAGAGGCAATAAACCAGACTGTGTTATTGTTTATGCTGTAAGAACTTTCTTTAATTTCTTGGGCTAACAAACAATCCCATTTAATTACAGAAACATTCTTCTTGATTAGGGCTGGTTAGTCCTTGTTTGCATCTTACTGTATTTCATGAACTGATAAGGAAGAATCCTTGATTGTGCAACTAAGTGCATTGACGATATACCTCAGGGATGGCTCGGGTACCGTTGCCTGTGTATTAGCTCTAGCGAGCCTTAAGAACTAGACAACAGTTTCTAATGTCCTTTGAGTGCAAGGTATTCCATAAGGTGTAGCTATAACCTAATGACGTAGTAAATGCACTGTGCACTGGTAACCTCCGTTCTTTGTAATGACAAGTGCCAAAATACAGGCCTAAAGAAAACCTGGCTATCCTGAAGTCTAAAATTTGCACTATTGGAACCTGTAAGTTTAATGACTATTTCCTTGTTTTTCTTCAAAAGTGGAAAAAGAAATAGCCCCTCTTTAATTGTAACTCAATCTGAGGGCAAGCCCCCAAAACAAGCTTTAGATTATCATGGAAGAAATGAGAGCTGTCTCTTGGTTACACTGAAACTTTTCTTTTCTCACACATGAAATAACTAGCTTAACAATTGCTGAGAGCTTAACTCTGCTGTTGTCTTAACTTAAATATCATGTTCTCCACACTAATGTGATAGTTAGTTGAACTGAATAGGAAAAATACACTAATAAAGAAGTCTTTTATAACCTACCTGCTTTTAGTCTCATCTAGATGAATTTTGCCATTAATTACACCCTGAAGTCTAATGATTCAATTATACAGAACACTTAGAAAACGGTGATTTCCTTCATTCAATAAAGCCTTTTTTTCTCCCTGAAAGAGATTGCAAGCCTGCTTGAAGTCTGGTCATGTATAAAGAGTAACAAACTCTTAATTGATTGCCAGTGCTGTATAATATAGAAAGAAGTTTGCTGCTTTGTAAGCTGCTTAGAAACTTTCCAGCTGAACGTGTTTACTTTGGGAAACTCAGTGTATCTAAGTGAAACTTGTCCATTATGTTTAGACTTTGATTGCAAAAGATTGCTCGATGCTCAGGGCCCCAGAACAGACCAAGGGGCTTGGGGTCCCTCACGTGCCTGAAGGAGGCCAAGTTGCATCCTGGGTCTCTTATCTCTGGTCTCGGGGAGACGACACGGCATGGGTCTGCAAAGTTGATCCTGATGGCGCCGCCGGACAGTGTCACACGTGCCCCAGGGGTGCCAGCTCGACTTGTGCTGGGGAGACGAGGGGCCGGAGGGAAAGGATGGCCTTTTGGCAGCACTTGACACTTAGCGGTTTAGAGCACTCATGGATCCACGTGCTAGAGAGCTGCTGCTGTGAGCCATCAAGGTGACTCTCAGGGGACGGGGCATGCCTGCAAACGCTGGGGCACGAGCACGGGGCCGCCTGCCCAGCATAGGTGTCTGCTCACATCAAGTCCGGCTGCTGCTTCAGGAGGGCTCAGGTCTCCCGTAGGTCCTTGGAGGTCTCTGTTGGCCCTGTGCCGATGTCCTGGATACCTACGATATCTAAAATGCCACTAGACACCTTTGTGTCGGCATCTGAATTGCACTGTTAGTGTTCATGAGATTTATGGACTGATCTTGGTCATGGGAAACCAGAGCTCAGCACGAAGTTAGTCTCCTAATTCCTCTTTATTCCTCTTAAAAATGTCTTCTGTCTATGAATATATATAAATGCAGTACCCAGGTTCACACAGTATTCACGGTCAGTTCAGCAAGTATCTCTTCACACCTAAATTCTATTGCGTGTGAGAAGACTGGAAATAATTCTGAATTTTCATGTCTGTGCATAGTCCAAAGGTATCTCATAGCTATGAAAATAATAGTAGCTAACAGAGGACAGTAATTATTTTTTTTCTAAATAAAATTCCCTTTTTCAAATTCAGTAAAATCAATGTGTATATTCCCTTTGGAAAGTGTGGTAATAAAATTATTTTCGATACTTAAAAAAAAATTGAATGAAGTATCAAAAGATCATTTTCTCCTTTTAGAGAAGACATTCTTCTCAAAAGAAAAAAGGAAAAGGCAGGAGTGTTGAAGAAGCATTCTGTAAAGCACGTGAACAATTCACCTGAAAATCCCAATTGCAGTGATGATAGTGAGATATGATTACAGACAGAGAAGGGCAAGAAAGGAGTCATTTAATGCTATTTCAGTTTTCTAGCTCTGCTTATCAGGATTATCTTGAATTAAATGAACCCATCATTTATTAATAACTTTTTCCTTTTTTCTAATAGAAATTTAATTTTATATTATATGCAAATATTAGGATTGTTTTTGTAAGATCTCTGGCAGTCTAGGTGCTATATTTTACACAGCAACTCCTGAAAACACTTCTAGATGAAGCTTCCATCAGTGTTTTTTCATTCTAAATTCCATTTTTAAGTCGGTGATTCATTTCTTTCTCCTTCCCTGTCCTTTCTGAACCGTGATCCAGCATGTCAAGCTACAGACCATGTGAATTTCAGCAGCACAGACAACAGTATGCATGAAACTAAAATGACAAATTAATGGCAAAATTATAAATTGCTTCCCCAGTATGAAGATAACATGAATATCAGTGTTGGATGAAATAAACACTAATCTTGTTCATGTTACTCATTCTTAACTTGCCGAGCTGCTGCTGCCTGCCATGGTAAGAGCGATCATCTAATGGAAAAAGCACAGATATTTGACTTCAATTTTCAGTTCAGCTAGCAACTTCTAGTATGACTTTAGGTAAGTAACTTTGTGCCACTTTTCCCAGGATGACAGTGGGTATGTTTCCTCTCATCAGAAATGTTATGAAGATAGTACACTTGAGTTCTGAGTTGAGATGACAGATAAAATTTTTTTGTTCAGCTTAGAAATGTAGTTGATGAATGAAGAATGGATAAAAAACCCTTATGCTGCTAAAATACAAGTCATTTCTAGCACAGTACTCTTCTGCTAATATGGCATTTTATAATTGTCAGTAACTTTTAACCAGTGTGTGTCCATATACCTGACATAAGGTTTGTATGCGTATATACATGCATATGCAATGTATAGCTTCATTTCTGTATGCTATATTTTTACATGCATAGTATATTTATATATTATATCTTTTCATAGTATCAATCTAATATTTTGTGTATGTCTAGATTAAACTGTATGTCTTGTTACCTGACCATATTTAGTGTCAATTTAATAATCAGTTTAAGCACTTTCTTCCTAAGTACCAGAAAATGCATACAGGAAGCAACATAAAAAGAGAGGGGAAGTGCTTTTGTGTACAGGCGCATCTGAACTCTGTGGAGAAATTGATAATCATCAATACCCGACTTTGATTCAATACCTGAGCATGATTCAACATGTCTGAATCAGCACTTCTCCTAATTTAGGAGATCAGAGTTTCCTTCTGAAAGCACTTTCACTCTCCACTGAGTGTTTAGAGAGTCTGTATTTCTAGGTTAGATGCTTTCCAGATACCATTAAGGTTAAGAAGATCTTTTCCATTTAATACAATGTGTTCTTGATGATGTGATCATTTCTGTAGTTTCCTGTTTGTAACAAGCAGCTAATATTTACTAACTTCAAAGGAGAATTTTGAGGCTAAACTTCTTGGTGTGTAGAAAACTAAAGTTAGGAAGGTAGTGTGAATGTCTAGCTGGAGAGTCTTCTCCCCTTCTCCCTTACTAGTTGATAAGAGGCATCTGATAAGTACTGCTAAACAGATGAGAAGTACAAAACGTAACAAGGTGATAATGATGAAAAGTAGTGGTAAACTAGCCACCTGAGAGGTAGGCCATCAGGAAAAGCAAATCACAGGGGAGAGGAGGAGAGTGACACGGCAGCTCTTCGGAGCTCCTCAGAAGGAGTCCTTCTCTGAGTGGCATCTCAGAAGGATGTATAGGTGTTTTCTTAGGAAAAAAATAGTATTGTTGGTTATTTGAAGGTACTTAATTTTTCAGTAATGAATAAGGGATGAGAAACATTCTTAATGTCTGAGAGTGGGGCAAGACGAGTCAGGACCAGGAGCAAGACACATGCATGTGTTTATCTTTCTGAATGAATGGCAACTGCTCCCTGTAGCAGGGAAAGGGGGTATTAGTATGCAGAAAGAATTAACAGGATGTAGCCTGAATAGGTGTGCTCCAAGTCAAAATTGCCCCCTATGTTATGACCGTGAGTGCCAGACAAGAAGTTGATGGTGTGTCCAATGGTCAGCAGTAAAGTTCTGGTGAAGGATTAAGAGCTCTGTTTAAATCAGGCTGAGCTGCAGCTCGTAGCTAGGTGCATGTCATTAAATTGTCAAACAGGCAAAAGAGAAGAAAATCAGTCTAAAGAAGAGAAAGCAGCTAATAAGTATAATTAAATTTAAAAATGAAAATGGTTGAAGATAAAGCAGAGAGGGGTCTGGGAACCAAGGACAGAGTCTTGTGGAAGCCCATAGGGAAATCTGGAGACATAACAGAGGAACAATTAAAAAGACAACGAAAAAAAGGATAATGAAAGAAAGAAAAAAAACTCAAGAAAAAAGAGACAATGAAGATACCGAACACATCTTACAGGTTATGACAAGATCCTGAGTCAGCCAGAGTCCTGAAAAGGAGCTGTCAGGAACAGTTTTAAATTGAGAAAGCAAACAGGTTTTCAGTCTCCTTATAATTATAAATTAGCATACTGGTTAGAAGAGAATAGAGAACTTTAAACTGAGAACTCACATTTGCTGGATGAAAATAATAGAATTCGAGGTCAAGTTCCTTCTCCCTATTGGATCATATTTCTTGAAAACAAACAGCAAAGAAATTCTTGTTAGAGTCAGCACGCTTTTAGATTAAATGAAAAGAATCCTCTTGCTTTCATGGTTCAGGTGTTGAGCAGAGGTCTTCCTGAATTTGGCTCAGCATGCACGAATCTTAAAATTCAAACGTTGTGGTGGAAACCTATTGGAAAGTTGCTGTTGGAACTGCCTGTGTATTAATTTTCTCAAATAGTAGCCTCATTTGCAAAAAATAGAACAAACCTCTTCAGTTAGTTGCTTGCTTTTAGTTGCAGTTAGTTGCCTCATTGTCCTTTGATGTTCTCTGGGTTTTCTGCAGTGGGCAAGGTGGGAGTTTACTTCACTTGGAATAATTATTTATGAGTTATAAGATATTTGTAAAGGCCATCAGCAGTCTGTCCTCTTGCAACTGTAGCAAGGTCCATCATGCTCCTTAATGAACAAGAGTCCAAATTCATTATAACGCAGTTTTTGTTGGCTTACTGAAGCCTGATGCACTAGTCAACAGCAGAGATTTAGTCTGAGTCATTTTTGGTATTCCTGCCAAACATTCAGTAACTGCACTGAAAGCAATATGACACCAATAACGTGGCATCTGGGACAGAAAAACAAATCAGGCCGCTGAGCTTAGGTCTCACTGAAAAACATGTTAGTGGGTCCCTTATCTTTCCAAGTGCCCCTGTCTGCCACTGACTTTATCTCTGAAACATTCAACGGGAGTCCATCACACAGCTTATTGTGAATGAGGATCATGATGCCACTTTTTTCTTCTTGAAACATTTGTTAGTTTTACCTGTCTGAGAGTAGCTTAAGTTGACAGCAACACACAGAAGCTGAGCAAGGTAAGCAGAAGAGCTAGGCTAAACAGGTCAGTGAACTTCAGATACAGCCGGGAAGAGAACTGTTCGTGGCCTTGCAGGTAAATATAGAGATAGTAGTATTGCCTCGCAACCTTAGCAAATTAGCTGCCGGATTTTGAAGAGGTCAGTGCCTTCTATTAGCACAATAGGGATTTACGGCCTTCAGATTTTTTTCTCGATTTTCTATATGGCTCTTCTTAAGATCAAAATGCACACCAAGAGGTGTATCATAACAAGAGAGAACAGACTGACTATATATTAATTTATAGCTTTTATTTATTAGACTTGAACAGAAAAGAAAATGGTTCTTGGGGCCATAGGGATTTGAGTCAGGTGGAATGCTAGTGTCTAGAGAAAGGAAAATATTTTAGTCCCTCGATCATTTGAAAAAAAATCTAAAGAAAGTGCCTGTAGGCTAAGACATCACTTTCCGTTCCATCTCAAACCAGGGGAAAATGGGGAGTAGTGGGTAGCGAAGAGTAAGTTAAATGTAAATAGTACACCAAGCTCTTACTGCAATTATAGATGTACTTTTTTCATGAAAACTATAGCAAAACGACACAGCACAGAGATCCAAAAATGATACAGATGGTTTTTGAATCATCTGCATCACCACTGGATTATAAGAAGTGTGCTTAAAATATGCAATTACAGTATTTTTTTTTAATCAAAAAAAAAAAAAAAAGCATTTATCTACCTCTGCCACATTCTGAGAGTTTCCAGGATACTTCTTTATCCTTCCCAAGATTTTGGTTGTCTTATATTTGATGAATGGCTATAACTAGATTTTTTGCAGACGAGGAACCCAGGAAACAGGAATAGAAAAGGACAGGCTCTTAACTGGCTTAAGTGTCTTAGCTGCGTGTTAACGACTACTGTTGTATCACTTGCTAAATATACCGATTCTTATATATTATTTATAAAATTATTGTGTAATATAATAGTCTTACATCTAGAAGTGCTTTCTCTGTATCATTGATGCCAGTGAATTATTAAGAAATTCAATGATCCAGTCTAATTAAGCAGTTCTAAAGTTTGGATGCTAACCATGTATCTTTATGTTTATAAAGCAGGCTAGGTCTCAGGGTAGCAAGCAAAATTAATACTTAAATAGTATACAAAACAATAAGCACAGACATGCACATTTTTCCTAATTATCCTTGTGGATATAAGGCAAAAAATTGTTTTTTTATTTTCCCATTTCCCAAATAGCTAGATTCACACAGGTAAAAACCACTCCTTTATCTCAGCTGTTCCTCAGTTAGAATTATTATGGTGCTTTGGGTCATTTTCTTGAGCCTTCAGGTCTGATTCTGACTTTTATCTCTGGGCCTGGAATTCAAGCTGAAAACTATCTAAGGTTTTTATAAATATCTTATTATTTTGGGGGGGTTATTTGCAATATCCCAAACATTATTATCTCCTCTCACTTTTATTTGCAATATTGGTCTTACATAATTACATAAAATTCACGTAAGAGTAAAAAATGATGGTAATATATATTAACTTGATACATCTCTTGCTACATTTTACTGCTTCCTCAGCTGTACAGCTGCAGTTGTTTGGGGGTGCCTGTGGATCAGTGATAAGATCTCCAAAAAGGAAGAGAGGAAATCATTAGCATAGATCATTTTTATGTAGAGACATCAAACATTGGTGATTTCTTTTTAAGCAAATAAGCATGGCGATGTCAACCTACTACAAAAAGACAGTGTTTTCAGTAGTCTGTTTTTGCATTTGTTTTTATTTTCAGTAATGATTCTTGGTCCCATCTCTTTCAATGTCTTCTGAGTTGTTACTTTGTTTGTTTTCAGTGTGCCTGCTAACTAACTATTGCTTTTGCAGAATTTATTTCAGAATATTTTCAAAGTAAATCTGTCTTGAACAAACATGAGAAATGAAAATGTTCGTTTTTATCCCAGGACAGAAATTTTTCTCTGTTGGATGCTTTCATTTGACTTACTGCCCCCTGAAGTTTTAATACATTTTGACAATTGTTCAAATTCCAATATCTTAAAAAGCAACATTATTTCACTGCGATTGACGGCGGAAACTTTGCAGTTCATTTCAGAGCTGCAGGTAATTAGTCAGTCATTACAGTGTGCTTCAGTTAGACAGCAGAACTTAGTACTGTTTTCTAGCTACCCAGTCATAAGGGCATGACAACAATGTGCCATTAGGCAATGGCTGCAAAATGAAAGCTTTCAGTTTAGCTTGCTATAACAAAAAATGAACCTTTACAATGAGCTTTGTGTTTTAATGCTGGATCACCTCAGAAACTGCTATCAAACTGTGCTTTGAGCGCAGCAGGGGAGCATTTGATTAACTACCAACAAGAAAGAATGCAGTGAACAATGAGACATCAAAGACGACAGCTTTCTGACAGCATTTATTGAGCAATGATTAATGAATGACATAAATGAAGAATGTATAACCTCTAGTAGATTTAAGAGGGCTAATCAAGTATCATGAGATGAGGTTCAAATGAGCCACTAATTGGTAAAAATAAAACACAGCAACTTAAAAATAATTAAAACTTCACATTTGCTCTGGTTTAGATTGTTAAAAATAAAAGATTAATTGTATAGGACACCATGACCAATAGGAATATTAAAACTTTCCTTTGTAATGAAAAGCTCTTGTCAGAGTAGTTTAATTTGGGGGAAGATATATATGTTTATTGTAATAACCATTACAATAACTCTTAAAATAACAGCTGTGTTTTCACTAAATGAGATCTATTAACTGTATTTTGTATAATAACTAGTCACTGTTGAATTTTCAATGATAAAACTGAAGAGTCTAAAGAAAAGGGGAAAAATTAAAAACATCAGTGATCCATAATAATGAGGGAAGCAATTGAACATTTATTACCATTAGGCAATTCTTTATGTGCCCTTTCTTTATGTCACCTATAACTAATGGCACAAATATGTATGTAATATCATTTCATTGCAGTCAGAAGCATATATCCAGGCCTGCATCTCAAAGCTGATAAACTGCATATTTAGTTTACATTTGATTTACTTTGGCTGTTTGTATCAATAAATGGCTGAGAATACATTTCATTCTCTTTTGCATATGAGAAAATCCAGCCTGGCAAATCCTGAAAGCCAAGGTCCCTGGCTGAGATGATCCATAGCTGTGTGCTGCTGCTCTGAAAGCGCTGTGGCTCCTCCGCAGCCTGGCCAGCTGTGCGGGTGCTCTGCAGGTCCGGGGAAGTCATGCGCTGGAGCCTCGGACCCTATTGGGTCCCCCCAAGGACCTCCTCGGTCCCAGCCCTGTATGCTGCCTGTGCTTGCTCTGGCTGCTCACAGGGGATTTATGTGACCGTTTGGGACACAAGTGCATGCCACCTGATCTCCTAAAGCTTCACATGCCTTTAGAGCTGCAGCCTTGAATCCAGAGGTACAAACTGCTTGTTTTGGACTTTTTGTGTTTAAGCTCTTGTAATGTGAAGGCTTACTTATGTTCAGACCAGTGATAATCCTCTAGTTTGCTTACACTTGTTTCATGCACTGCAAAATCCCATTTTTACTGGCCAGAGTCTGATGTTGTGGCCATCATGTGGTCAGAGGTTCAACACCACAAGAAAAGTAAAGCATGCCTGTTTACAGGCTGCATCCCTCCTGAGAGCTGCTCCGTGCTTGTGCTCACCTTCCAGCCTGCCTTCATCACCTCTCAACAGCGTGCCCTGCAGTAAACAGCAACAGCGTGTGCCACAATGCACTCCCCCTGCGGCTCGCTCCCTTCGCGTTTCGTCTTGCATGAGCTCCGTCCAGCTCCAGGGATTGAAGGCCGGCATTAGGGTGCCTCACACGCAGATGTGTACCTAGGCACAGTTCTGAGGTAGGTGCATAAGTTTCTTATTCCAGGGAGGAAGAGCTGGCAATACGCTTAGACCCAAGCCTGCACGTTAAACAGCAGGCCATGTAATCTGCCTGAACTCTAGTAACTGCTGGGCACAGAGGTTTGTCTTGGTCTTTACCAACTTTTTGGACTGAATAAGACTCCCATCCGCAGCTGGAGTGAGGCATGGGCAGTACGTCTGTCAAAAAAGGTGGCCTCTAGAAGCTCCCTACTCTCCTTCTCAATAGCACAAAAATGAGGACAGTCATCAGGATTAGAACAGACTCAGTTCCCTCCTCTGTCTACAGGGATTGTTAAACCTCTCAGAAGAGTCCTAATTAGCGTGCTATGAAGTATTCCATGGAAGAATGCTCTTGGTCTCTCCTGATGTTATTGCACTTGGCATTAAATAATTACATCTTTGCTGGAGAAAAGATACATGGGGAAGGGGGGAGTAGGGAGCAGACATGACTCAAGTACAATGTCTGAGAAATTCAGACTCTTATTCCCATTCCCATAAATACAACAATGTTTCACACTACATATTGAATGGAGGAGGGGACATACACCTTGCCTTCCAAGTAGCTCCCTGTCTACTAGAGAAAGCAAATTTTCTTTTAATTAAATTTTAAAAGATTTCTTGGGAGAGTCACAGAATCTCTGTTGTTGCCCATGCATGTAGCACTTGCTTCTTGCAAAGAGTGCTGGACACCTTCACCAAGCAGAAGTGTGCTAGGGTCCATGAGTTGCTGGGCTTGGGGATAAACCCTCAGCTCTGCCTTACTAGGTGTCTAGGAGGCAGAGATTTATATATGCGGTCTTGACGCTTCTGAAATGAATGTGGTAAGGCAGATAAATGGCTGAAATATTTAATTTGATTAGGAAGTTGAAAGGTTTGTGTAAGACAGTTGTTTATATATGTGTTCCTGAGTCTTCGCTATATGAAAGCACTATATTTTTCTTATTATTTGGGTCATGACTGCAGCTAGCAAAAAGCTGCTTTGTTTGAGCTAGCAAAAAGTTGCTTCATGTTTGTGGCTGAAAGACCTATATATTTTACTGATACAGCTACTGAAAGTCATACAATTGTACTGTTTTTCAACTGTGAATGAGAATTTTTGCTGGCCTTAAAGCTGACTAGTAGCATTATTTTTTGTGTATATCTGCATATAAAGCATATTACAAAGATCTCCATGGGAGAGGACTTTTTTGGTGAAAATCATCAAATTGTATCTGTGATCTCTGTGATAGCCTAAGTGGATAGTTTTCAGTTACTGCATATTGAGGCAATGATGAACAGGCTCAATAATTGTTATTTCTGGGCTTTTTCTAATGCTTTAATAAGACAAAGTGATACATTAAGCTAATACTTTTCTGTTTGAGATTTCATATGTAATTTCTTAATAAGAAGACATCTTGTATCATTCCAAGATGGTTATCTTTCAGTGTTTATCAAAATGTTTTGGGGCTTGAGAAAAGAAAGGCCTTTTCTTGCGACTTCTAGCATTGCCTTAGTCAGGCTAAAAACAATGTTTCACTGCTTTCAAACACAGGAGATTGCAGTTATAATTAGTAATGTTAGCTGCAGGCTTTCAAAGACTCCATTACAGTCTGAGAAGGCTTCAGGGGTTAGGGAGGGCAAGGTCACGGTTTCCAGTGTTATGATCCTATTAGTACAGAGCAGTTAAGCCGATCTGAGCTGTGTTAAGATTAAGCTAACACCAGCGCTCAGAAATGTGTTGAAAGTTCAATAGGTGGCATTTAGAATTGATGTGACACCAGAGCTTCTGCACGGCACAAAAAGACTCCCTCGCCAGGGCTGATCCGGTGCCCTGTTAACTGGGGCCAGGCTGCAGGTGCACAATCTCCTGTGTTTCTCAAGAGGACTTTTACAGCAGTCCTATTTGTGGTGTTTGTGTCTAGATATTCAAAGTGCCAAATATGCCGACTCTTACTGATCTGTCTGGCTTGAGTCTTTCTGGATACCAAAGTCCCTGTGTCTTGCTGTGCTCATATATACAGATTTATATTCCAGATCTAGTTGTAACTGAACATAATAGTGCTCTCTGGTGTCACTCTTTACTCTTTACTCCCTCATTATCACAAAGGAGGATTCATTTCAGTGATGAAGGAAATGTAGTTTTGGAATTCCTGTGGCTAAAAGGTACATTGTAAGTGCAAAATAAAAAATTAATTGTTTGATCTGAAGTGTTAAATAGGAAGAAAAATTACTAAGTTCCAAGTTCTCTGAGTTCAAAGACTAAAACTGGTGTCTTATGGTGAGATTCTCTGTATGCAACTATGTTGCAGAAAACATGACACCTTAAAGCTTTCCATTTTGCACACTCCATATCTGTGATGCTGAATGGAATTCAGCTTCAGTTATGTTAAGAAGTTAGATTCTTCTGCAGTCATCTTCAGTGGAAGAATAGGAAGCCTCCAGTCTTGAAGGAAAAATGATCTTAAATGCTCTAGTTATGTTCTGCTTCAGGTTGCACTAGAGGTGCTGATGATCCCTTCCAGTCTTGCAACACATCTCTAGTTTCAGAAGTTTATATTTTGTTAAAGAGGTTATCTTTACCTGATGTTAGCATGTGTCACTCAGTGTGGTCATTGTAGCATTCGTGGTCTTTAGGTTTTGTTCATTGTGACTCTCCTTCATGTCAAGATGTGCATATAAATAATAGTAAGTAGCTTGCAGTGCAGTCTGCTCTTCAGACCAAGATCTCCACCATTCTGCCTATCTTAAAGGCTTGCTCTTTGACTTGGACCTTTCTCTAGACCCTCACATGTATTACAGATTCTTTCTACATGGGCTGCCTAAGGAAAGGCCAGTCACAGACAGCAACTGTATCATCTCAGGACTCAGCTGTGGCAATAGCTTTGCAACATTCTTCTGCCTTGACAACTGTCATTTGTGTGGTTCTTTCATATCTCTGAGAAGGCTGGACCTTCATGTATCATCATGTTTGTAGCACTTCTGACTTGGCACTGTTTTACTGATGCTTGCTGGCTGAGGTGAGCAAGAATCCATATCCCATGCTCATCAGACTTGTGCTTTCTTGTCTGCATCCTTGTAATTATTGTCTTTTTTTCTTAAACTGGAGGATCTTTAGATCAATGACTATTCCTATCACATCATACCTTGGGCAACGATAGAAATAACGATGAATAAAAGGATCACGTGTGAACTTGGAAAATGAACAATGAATGAAAGTATTTCTTGGTGACTCTTCTCATCTTAAAACCAATGTACAGATTAAATCCCTGCTAAATAGTTAATGAATGAGTCACATTTGTAAAGTTCAGTTATGCTGACATTTGTTATAATCAGGAGATTATTAGAATACAGCAGATTTTAAATGCAATGTCAGTGGCTCACTGAGCCATGAAATAAAGTGTGTCAAGCCCTGGCCATGCTCTCTGCTTTCAATGCTCACCTCCCTGTTGTGTATGAATCCCAGCACTGGACTCTTGGGCTGGTGGGTTCCTGAGCTGGAGCAGGCTGTTTGGTATAAATCTGCCATTTATACCAATACATAGCCTGACTGTTTGGGCCCCTTGTCTCTGGCTTCTTTGGCTTCTGCAGTAATCTAAATGTTCCTTTCTTTCCATGATCTCCAAAGTTATGTCACTAATTTTTTCACTGACGTTCATGATTATATTGCTCTATGACAGATTTTTTCTTCTTACTGCACTTATTCTGCTGCTGCTGCTTATTTCTGGAAACTCTTTAAAGGCATAGAGATTTGCTTTCAGCTAAGAGCTTTAGCTAAATGTGTCAGGGGCTTACACATGAGTATCTATGTCTTTTCTCCCCAAAATTGAATGTTATATTCAATGTCTATAAACATAAGGCCACCAAAGGAGAAGAAAATGAAGTTTAACGAGAACTATCAGTTGATATGTCTTCATTTTATCTGTTTATCCTGAATAAGTAGTTTCATGCCATCTTTCAAGAAGGGACATTTTTCTCAGCCAAGGTTATTGGTGTTTGCTAAAGAAGTAAAGACACATAAATCCCCCTTCCTCTCTTGCACCCACTTCTTTTACACTGCAAGTTCATGGCTCTACTTTTTATTCTTGTGTAAGTAAGCTGATTTTACTCACTTTCACTCATTGTCTCATGGCTTGCATTCACTCTAACTCTCACACCACCATACTCACAAGTACAGACGTGTGAGCCCAAATGGTCTGTCGCGCGACAAGAGACACCAACTACTGAGTCCTCATCATGTCTCTGATGTTCTTCTTGGCAACAGCCATTTTTCGGCTTTTATATCCTTTGGAGTCCACACTTGTTATGGGGTGGGCCTTTGCTTCAGTCTTGCCTGTGTCAGTCCCCATAAATCACAGGCAAGACTGCTGTCCTCTTGTCTTTTTCCTGTTTGAAATACATGTTTGAAATCAAGACATCTACATGTCTGCTTTCCTCCTGGGCTAACAGGAAAAGCAGCAGCACATGTGGCGTGCTGTAACCTGCGTGCTCTCCTCCTGCTTTCAGAAAGACAGGGACACGTGGTCTCTGCTGTGGTCTTGTCAGCGTGCAGGACTTCTGGTTTTGACACAAGCTGCAGGTTCCTCATTTTCCTGTTTCCAAAATAGACTATTCTTTTTAAACCTTGTTCTGCTGCTTCTTCTGGTGCTTCCATACACACATTTCCACTGATACCTCATTCATGTCAGCATGATTATTTCTATTACATGGCTATCCAAGGATACTTAAGCAATGTGCTGAACTGAAAAAATTAAATTGCATTAAAATATTAGCATTGTTAACTGTATTGTATGCCAGCCCTGAGATACCATCATTTTTATAGATTTTACCATCCAGAGAGCAGTAACAATGAACTATGGTAAATATGTGAATCTTGTTACCCAGACTGCAGTCTGCAGCAGCTATGTTTGTCCTTTCCTTTTCCTGCAGTTGCCATTTTCCCTTTAAATAGTAAAGTTCCAGCTATGTTTTATCTTTTAGGTATGTCATAATTTTGTGCTGTTCTATATAGGCTCTGTTTTGGAAAGGAGTCTGAATGGAGGCTTCTGGAGAATGCAGTTATCTGTATGGTGATAAAAGGCAATGCATATGAGTTGAACCTGCTGCATTACTACTTCATTTACCTATGACATTCTCAAGTTTGCTACAGTAGCATTAAGGAAGTGAATAAGCTAACTTAATTGCAAAATCAATGCTAAATGAATTTAGAAGTCATGCACACTTTGCACAAGTATCTTCCTCCATGAACTTGAATTGTCACGTTAATTCCACTTTTTCCTGAAGGGCTTTGAGGGAGATAATCTGATTTCCTCATATAGTTTCATATGTAGCAGGGAAATAGAGATGACGAACTACTGGCCTAGAGCATAAAATCCTTCAAATGCATAATAGTATTTTATGAGTCTTAAAATATAGTGAGCTCAATGTTTTCTTTTTTAAAATATATTCAGAATGAATACCTGAAAAATATGCTGCATAATGAAAAGAGATATGAAGTGATTGCCTTGAGAATAACTTAGAAAGACGACTTTTACCCTTCTACTCATGCTCTATACTGAAAATTTTTCTCAGATATTAGTTTCCAAGTGGATTTTGGTGCCACTATATAGTGAGTCTTTTAAATGACTAAAAGTAAAGAAAGTTCTGCTCCTAAGAATATAGAACATCTTTTACAGAATCCCCCCCACCCCACAGACTTACGCTGGAAGCAATCTGCAACTACAGTGGATAAACCCACTCCATGGGTAAACAGTCGTAGGCTGAGGTAGTCCATTGTTTTAAGTTGTGCAGGAGGTGCTTAGAGATCATAATCATGGTCCTCTCTAGATTTAAATCTCTGAATCTTGACTCATAAGCATTCTTGAACATGTTGCCCTTCGGTGTCAACTACGGTACAGCTGTCACTAGGATTCCAAGTTGAAGGGGACTAAATTCTTTTCTGGCCAGGGGTGCATATAACAAGGTAAAATATTTCCCTGGTAACTGCTGTATTGAGAGAGATTTCCTTTTCTGTTGTTTTAATCTGGTTGTAGTAACAGATGGCCTGCTTGTGAGGATTTCCTCTTCTGTGTTAAGGATTGCATTTTTATGTTACTAGTGGAAGGACATGGTTCTCAAAGTTTCCATGAGTCGGTCTTACCTTTCTGCTTGTGCTTTGACAACATTTAAATATGAATGGAATTTATGTACAGAATTCTTCTTACCAATACCAAAGACTTGCCTACAAAGACCCCGTGTATCTATTTTTAGATATGCATATTTTAGATGCCATGCTCTTAATTATAACTGCAATTTTGTTGCTTAAAAAAAATAATAATAAAGTCTACTGTTCTTGTATCTGTCTCTCTTCTAGCCTTCTCTTGGTAGTAAAGAATACTATAAATGATAGCTGAATCTGGTAATTAGACAAGATTTCCCGTTTCAGTCCTGCTTTCTTGCTGTAATGCATTTTGTTTGTTTACTGGCTTGAGGTCCCTTTCCCCCTGTGAGACTTATCTTTTTAATGGCAGTCATTTTTAACATGCACAATTTTTCTGTAAGCATGACATTTACTATCTCTATAATAACAATCATTTGGCTTATGATTTAAACCATTACAGCAGTATACCATGCTGTGAGACTCTAATGCTGGCTTTACTTTTACATTGTTTACTTTCCTATCAGCATGTTGACAGTTTATAACTGTTGGCTACTTCCACATTGACTGCAATTTCTACAAAGCTCTAGTGGAAATAAAGGACTTCTTCAGACAATTGTTTTTCTGCATTACTTGCCTAAACATGCTGTAGACTTAGTATAAGCTTCTAGTAAGATACTGAATTAGGCAGTCCTTCTCACATGTCATGAATTTAATAATAAACTATGGAATAGGTGTAGCATAATTTTGTAAATCATATCAAGTCTTATAGTCAAGGATCAATTAAAACTTTGAAGTAACATGAATATGAGATGGGATATATAAAATACTAAACATTATCATCCCACTGTTGCCTGTTGTTCCCCACCCCCCCCTTTTTT
The DNA here is from genome assembly GCF_003343035.1 of Apteryx rowi. NCBI lineage: Eukaryota > Metazoa > Chordata > Aves > Apterygiformes > Apterygidae > Apteryx > Apteryx rowi. The sequence continues at coordinate 1,145,061 of NW_020447220.1, forward strand.
TTTTGGTTCTTGCATTTTTCCTCCCTTATGAAGAGTACTACTCCATTTGAAGGATGCTTCTTCCCTTGGATATTTAGCCACAATGCTCTCTGAAAATGAACAGAACAGAAAGGCCTGTTGTAGACAAGATGGATTTATTTTGATTAGAGATATTTATTTTGATTACCTAATGGATCTGCACATACCTGTGTATCCCTGGAAGTATTTTACCCATTTATCCCACTCTTTTTTATCTTTTTCTTCCAACTAAATCTCTGGATCCAGCCCAGCCATCAGGAACAGAGCATTGCTAGGATAATTCATCTTAGTGCCAATGGACTCTGGAAACTTAGCACACACAACTTCTGAATCTGCACAAATGACTGAGTTTGGTTTTTTTTAAAGGCTCACAGCTTGGATAAAAGGAGTTGTTAAGTTTTTACAGCTGTTGTTCAAGTCATATCTCTGCCATAAGATTCTCTGCTACATTTTGAGACCTGCTCTATTTCAAAGAAAAGATCTAAAGAATTTTTTACATGGAAAGAAATTATTTTCAAAGATATCCAACCTGAGGTGTACCTATATTTAACTTTGGCAATGTCTTATGAGAAAGAGAGTTTCTGGTCTGCATAATTTAAACTTAATGAGGCTTTCTTATAAAATACACGCTAGTATTCTGGTCTTCTATACATGCACGTTTAAGTGTTGGTATATATCAGAAATATATATTAATGCTTAAGATTTCTGTTGTGCTAATACTTGTTTTACTGTGAGGTTTTATTTCTTTTGGTAACTAGAGCTTGTTTCTTTTGTGGCCAACTGTTTGTAATTAAAATGGAAAATAGAATGAGAGAGAACTCTTTATCCTAAAGATGTTTGGATCTGCCTGTTATAAGCAGTGCTGAGTTAGAATTTGCTTTATGGGAAGACAGATTTATTTAATAAAAATCTCACTTTCCAGACTTTAATACTAATGAGCCCGGGGAGATTATACTTTCAGATGCTACTAATGACTTACAAGTATTTTATGCTATACACAAGTATACCAGTTACCCAGTTTCACAATCCTACCATAAGCCTTGCCTTGTTCTATATTTAAGGTTCAGGAATTGCGTGGTTTTACCTTTTTAAGAACACATTTCTAGCATATTTAGATGTAGATGAAAACCTTGACATTGTGTTCTGATTATTTTAAAGGCTCAAAACCTAGAAAAGAGTTGGAAATATTTCAAAATGGTTTAAAATAAATCTTATGTAAGATGTTATGTTGGGAAACTGACTGAAGGTATCTGAATGTCTGGTGCTGAAATGCATTTTTTGCATGTAGCAGACTGTTCCTAACAAATGGGCAGGTTACTGTACCTTGTTTGGATAGCGCTGTGCACAGGGCGGGGGCTCATTCTAGTCTGCTGCCTGTTAGATGCCATCTTGTGCCTCGTGGGGATACCATGCCCATTTTAGAAGTTTGGAGATAAAAGGATTTTGTTTTTTCAGGGTTTTTTTTCCTTCTTAGTGTTTCACTGAAGCTGTACAATATAAATTGATGACATCTTTTAAAGAATATTTTATAACTTTTTATGATTTGGACCATGTTAGTATAGAAATATTTCTAAACTCTACTTCCCATTTATCTCATATTCTAACATCCAAATTCAGACTCTTGTAAAAGTGTGTGCGCAGAAGACTGGTAGGAGAGAAGGTATTCTTGAAGCATTCTTCTTCCACATGGAGTTTACCTTTGTTTTTCATCTCGAAATTAAAATTGATGGACAGAGAATAATTTGTGCTAATGCAGCTGTTATTCAGTTTGAAAGATGACTAACAGGAAGATAACACTCTTATCTGGGGAACAAAGGGTGACAAATGTCATTCTGCACATCAAGTTTTTCAAACACTGCCTGTGAAGCAGCTCAAAAAAAAAAAAAGAGCATTTGAACTGGTACAGTGTCAATATGGTAGAACAGTCTCCTAAACCTCTTGTCATCTGTGATAAGGACGTCAATAATAGTCATTGTCAACCTTCATTAAGTTCAGATGTTCCATTTTTCTGCCCCTTAGGATGCTTTTCATTGATATTTTCCCTAGAAAGAGGAAAAGCTCTACATCAAGCCAGTGTATAAAGCTTGATTCCTTTCCTCAGGGCACTTAGTACAAACGAAACAAATTATTTTAATTAATCTTTTTCTGTTTTTTTATAATTGAGTTTCTCTTGGGTGTTTAACCTGCTTCTAGATGCAGAAGAACCATTGCTTATTAATGCACATATTAAACTCAAAGAACATGGGAATGTTGTACTTGCAAACAAATAAAAAGGAAGATGTCAAGAAAATTAGATCCATGCTTCCCATTTCCTAGGGATTCGTCTGAACAACCTTGCTGATACTCTTTAGTTTACGCCATGCCTGGACTTTTTTAGATTCTTGTTAGCTCTTACAGGTTGAGCCACCAGTGACCAGTGCCACCCAAGTTTTTAAGTTTTCTGCAGAATAGAGAGCTAGAAAGAGAAAGTTCTTGACTCTGGACTGAGCATTAACTTTTTCTAAACATGGGAGATAGGTGGTTAGGAGAATGGAAGTTGATATGATAAAAAAACAAGTGCCTTTGCTCACTGTTTGCTTCCTATAGAAGGGACAAAAGGAGATTTTTAAGTTCATTCAGTCTTCAGCTCTTTTCTCCTCTCTGATCAGTTCTTTCTTGAGCATATTTTCTCTTAGGAGAAAATAACCTGTGTCAGGAGGAAGGTTCACACATTCAACACTGCTACAATTAACAAGGTATTGTATATATTGTTCCTTCATTTCTTTTCATATTTTCTGTTAATGTGTATTTTTTGTGTCTGATATTCAGAATATCAGACCATTTTAAGAAGTTTGTTTTTCATGCTTTTTACTTACAAATAGTAATGCAAAATGAATATTCTAACACTCAGCCCTGGAAACTCACCGTGAGATCAGAGCATCAAACAGAGGTCTTCTTATAACTGGCAATTTTATACTCCAGAAAGCCTGTAGGACCAATCCTGTAGACCTGTGCAAATTTAATTGCACAAGTTAGCTTGTAAATTATTATTTAAATGTTCTGTAAATTTTACTATAGATTTGGTGGTGTTAAACTGACAAGCAACTTCTTTCTTCTCAGTATTATGTCTAAAGGACTAAAATTTGGGTACATTTGTCAAAAACTAATTACAGCACAAAATATAAAGAGATCTATTACAAAATTCTGTAAACTGGATTTTGTTTGCTGCTTTCAGCTAGATCTACCAAAGATCATCCTTTTCTTACTATAACTTGTCCAACTGAGTTGAATCACATTTTCAGGTTCAGTTAATAATCCAACTGATAGAAAAACTTGTTGAAGAACTGAATGTACTTCCAGCCTGGCTATAAATAAGTCTGCTCCCAAATTCTCATAAATCTGAAATGAGTTTCCAACAAATCTAGACCTACCAATTTCAAATGGGAATAGCTGTAAAGTCTACGTGGCCTTCATTATGGTTGAGGGATATTTGAGATCCTGTGATCACATTTTTGTGTCCCAGGCAAAGAATACGATGAATAGAAGGACACCTCTGCTCATTGTAGGAGTTGGGGAACATGGAATAATACTTCATAGAAAATTCCTATCTATGGAGTTGTGTATATTGGTTAATTTGTCTGCTTGTTTGTGAGTTATTTATTATTATTTTTTAAATGAATTTAACCAATCAGTCCCAACTGAAGTTTCATTAATGCAGTGTTTGCAGAACTCAGGAAATTTCTTTCTCTGGCCTCACTTATAAGAGACACCTCAGGTGGTGAATGTACTCATCATCCTTCTTTTGTCAGTGTTAGGGGACTTCATTACAGCGTGCAAGCACTTAAAAGGACAATACCTGCTCTGTGAAAGACCTGTGCAGCTTATGAAAGCAGATACCCTATAGTGTCATTATGAGTTGTCAATGCAATTGTACCTCAGGCCATTCCCACAACATATCTAATTCTGTTCCCCTCCGACCCCTTTTATGCCAGAAAATGGTAGAATTGTGCAGTTGTGGCTTTGAAAAGTGGTATAGAGCCCAGCACAATGGATTCCTTATAATATCATACAGCATATCAAGCTAGACCTAAAGAGATTTTTGAAAGAGATGAAATTATGCTCATCATCATATATGAAAGTTAAGTTTTATCTTCAGTCTTAAAATAAAACACTGTTGTGTTTTTCTTTTCATTGATAGCCACTCTCTAAAGTGATGTATGAAATGACCATGAAAGTCAGTGCTGGCCTGAAAATGCACCATATTTTTTGAAGTAGTTTGAATTCAAGGAGTGTGCGTGAGCTTTTATGGCACTAGAGTACTGGCTGACCCAAATCTACCATAAAGATGGTGCTCCCTAAAACAACTGAAATGTCTCTGGAATCCAAAGTTATATAATGTTCTAAGAGTATGGTGAGTGCGTGAGGGAATTGGAAACAAAATGGTGTTCTCTAACAAGGCTTATAATTAACAAACAGCTTAGGTATTTCTCTGAAAGTGGATGGGAACTGTTCCATGTTACACAGCGCTTCCTTATTCCCAGCATGGACACGCTATCAAAACTCATGATCCTGCGCGTTGGGATCAGTCATAGCCCACTGCAGCACCAGGTCACATCTTCCAGCTATTGCAGAGGAGAGATGGAGTCACAACAGCTGTGTGTGGTGTCTGTGAGGAGGGAAGAGCACTTCAGGTTCTGCTAGACGTATTTTAGGGATGACAGCCATGCATGTAAATCTTGAATTTATATGAGAGGAAGCCCTTCCCTTTCTCACCTCAGTTCTACACTTTGCTAAGTCCAGATTTAGTGCCTGATTTAGTACCACCTTGCTATATCATTTTGAGGACGTGTAATCTAGAAAAATCTTGAATTGATTCCCTCCTTTTTCCTCCACCTTCCCCAATTTAAAGCGATGGTTCCTGGGAGTGGGCACAGGAATCAGAAAGCAAAATTATGTTCATCTCTTGACTTTCTGTTGTAAGCATAATATTCTGAGTATTTTTGCTGTATTAATGTGTAGCTCATAATTGTTAATATTGCCAGTGATTTACTGATGAGCCTCTTAACTTTAAGCAATGCTGTGACTCAATCCCTTTCCCTGTAGTATTAAGAACTAATTTGACAGTTGCTACAGGCAAAGCTGCAAGATGACTCAGATTGTCAAATGTCCTTTGTCCTCACAAATGCAAAATCCTCCAGCCAAGTTTCAAATGCGATTCCATTTTATTCTAATTTATTGTTCATTTCTCTTCTTGACATAGCAGTTCCCTAACAAGTCTGTACATCATTACTTAAATGCTTGCTCACAATGGACTGTTGTCAATCACTGGCACAGACCATCAAGCAGAAAGAATGTCTGATCAAACACATTTTGAAAGGTCTGCCACAATAGAGGAAAAGCTGAATCATACTTGGGGGGGAAGGAAAGGGCTAAACAAGACTTATTTGTATCACGCTGATAAGGCCTAAGATTTTGAAAATCATGTGGAATTAATCCATTTCTGGATACTTCTTAGGCTGTGTATTTTTTTTAAGCACTGATGATAATGCAAGTGGTGGATAAAATACTAATACCAATGAACGTAGCAAAAATGAAGCATCAGACCATTCAGACCTTCCCAGGGCTGCAAAGAACCTTGGAATCAGCCTGAGAATTACCAAAAAGACAATTAGAAATGATTGCTCTGAGGGTGAATCTCTCCTCGGTCATCTGTATTAACATCAATAACAATGTTTTAAGCAATCATATTTTTTCATGCATCTTCTTGATTCATGATCTTATGTATTTTAAAATGTCCACAATAACAGAACATCTGTGGTTCAGTTTTACTAAAAACATGTTTAATTTATTCTAGAATATAACTGTTCTTTACATAATGGACCAAAACCTCCACCAGTTCAAGAGGTAAGCTACACAAAGGAAAGGATCAATTTTAAATTCAAAATACTAAAATAGATTTTTCATTTTGTGTACCTCAATAAAAGTAATTACATTTTTTTTCCTAATCTGAAAGGAATTTAGCAGCAGTGTACAGCCTTGAACTTCCCCTGATCTCTGCACTGTAGCTGCGTATAAATCAATAACACACTTCACTTACAAGAGTTTATGTCCTTGTCAACTCAGAATTCTGGTCACTCAGGGCTGTCATTCTGAAGGTTAGCTTCACAGATCTTCTCTTTGAATTTGTTTATCACTTCTGTAGGGGCAGGAAGTGGGAGAGGAAGAATAACAGCAATCACTGTATGATTCTCTGCCAGCCATACTTCACCCCATATCTTAACAATAAAAGTCTTTCTCACAAACGGGAAAATGTTGCAATCCCTGAGGAATTTCTGGTATGAAATCCGTCCGAGCAAGATCTGGTGGGCTGGGCAGCAAGGACAGCTGATAGGGGTTTCAGCTGAACTGAGCAGGGTTCGCACTCTGGGCACTGAGGCAGAAGACCTAAGGGAAAAACAGGATATAATAATTTAATTTAGAAATAGCTCACCTGCAGGAAGAGACAACTAAGTATGAATAGCGTTACTTTATCTCTAAGTGCCTCACTGTGAAACTCAGCATTTTAATGCAGCTTTTATATAATTCCCTATGCATTTTTTTTTAAGTAAATGAAAATAAAATTCATTGTACAAAATGGCAATAATATCCCATGGTCCATCATCTGGTTTTATATACAGGTCTATAAACTGAAACTTCAACTAAAGTCATTATAAATGGCTAAACAAACATTACATAAAAGACATGTATATTCTTTAGGTAAAGCTACAAGAGACCTGGCTCAGAAGTCCCATTACTCATAGAAGAGCTGAGCAGTTTATTGGACCTGCACATTGTATGTCCTAAACTACAAGTGGAAGGAGATCTGCTTCTCAAAACAAGTCCTCTACTTTGCCTTCCCTAATAGAAAAAAAAAAAAAAAAACTGAAATACTTCATTTTGTGTTAAGCATAGGAAGAGCTATGTGTCTGCCTAGGCTGCTTAGTTCCTCTCTGGGAAAATCAGTGTGGACACCTGGAACTGGCCTTGCTTTGGGCCCTGTGCTCAGCTTCCAGGTAGCACTGATGGAGCGAAGCCATAGGCACCTACTCAAATTCTGTCTCTGGAATCAGGGTGCCTACACAGCACTTCTCTCTGTGTCCATCAAAAGCAGTATTTGTGAGGAGTTGGGTTTTTTTCATTTGCTTGTTTGCTTTCCCCCCATGATTTGGAGCACCTCCTTCTCTGGTAAGAAAGCTGACTTCTTGCACAGTCCTAGCAATAAAAATAAACCAGCCACTAGAGAGGAAGAGACTTGTGCTGAAGAGTGATCCCTAACTGAGCATGAGGAAAGCTGGGACCGGGAGTCCTGGACTCAGTGTCAGGTTCTGGAGTACACTGTTATGACTGTAGCCCCAACTGATGCTGTGACATAGCTATTCAGAGTAAATTATAATTTAAAAATGCTAAAACCTGTAGAAAGACTGTGAAACCTTTGGGATAGCTCCATCTAGAAACTGGTAGCACAGGTAACAGCAAAGGGAGAAGGCTTTATAATAAAAGGATGTAGCCTCAGTGGCATTGGAATTCATCCATGTTAGAATTTAGAATAAGGAAAGATGATGTAGTTATTGGGAAAGGTAGTAGAGAAATAAGCTACATTTATAAAGGCATTGAACTCAAGCAGCTGAATTCACTCCATGGGGGTGGGGGGAGCTACCTTGGCATCTTCCCTTTACAGCTTTATTCAGCAGATTTTGTCTTGTCTTTTCTCATAGTATGAAAAAGTAGAAGAATTATTCAAAGATACCAGCAACGTAATGAACGATCTCCTGAGTCAATAGGAGATCTTTGATAAAGCTGCAAGACAATCATATCCTAAAGTTATATCAGTTAAGCTTTTGAACAACATCTGAATATGATGATCTCAAAGCTGGAACATGTCTTATTAGCTTACCTATTAAAAAGTTTTAGTAAAAAAACTTCTGGGAAAATACCAATGAAATGGATGGAAGAGTAAAAACTGTTCAGGAATATCTAGAAATTTACAGTTCTAGAAAAAGGAAATAATTTACTAACAGTAGGGTTATTGTTGCTTTTGTTGATGACTGCTGTGTAACTTAGTAATTCATTGGCATAGAGTAGACCTAATGGTATCAGCGTTAAAACCTTCTAAACAAGTTGCATAACTTAACTTGTGCTCTGCCCACATATTATATTGATTTAGTATCTGAGCTTGTTGGTAGTTTAGATTCTATTTTGAAGTAACCATTTTTCCCCATGTAGAAATAGAGGCTTTGAACTGAGAGTCCTGGCTTCCACTTCAAAGATCAGAAGTTAGAGGAACTGTAAAAAGTACTCTTTGGATTGAATGGAATATGTAACACATACTAACAGTGGATAAAACCGAGCAGCCGCATCTGGAAAAGAAGCAAAGGAAAGTGCCAATATTAAAAGTGATGTATTGATTTGATTTATATTGGATGAGAAAATTGCTGGTAGGTTTATTTTATTGAAAAATGGAGTAACAATCAGTACACTTTTTTTAAGAAGTACAGATTGCTTTTGAGTTAATAAACCATAAAACTGATTCAGTGTTACAAAAGTGGATAACCATTGTTTTATTCTTTTTGCAGTTCTCTCATGGTGATTACATGAATCACTACTGTGTTATAAACTAAGGTCTTAAAAGTGAGCTTCACAGAATAAAAAGAAAAGCCTTAAAATATTTTCCTGAGATTAAAAGATTGTTTGATTTACTTTTAGCTCATCTGAACTTGATTGTATTGACAACGTCAATATTTAAATCACTTTTTCATACTATTATAATAACTGACTGAGGAAAAGCTAGCATTTTATTTGCATGACACTTCTAGAGAGGAATGGATTGAGATGTAGAAGTGAACTTTTTTGTAAAGTGATCATCTGTAAACAGTCATAGTTAGCTTCCAGCTTGGGCAAATCCATATAAAGGAACAGTTAATGTCCTGTATTACCAGCAAAGGCCAACTTATTGCTGGGTTATTTATGCTCTGCCCTTTTTTCAATGGGAATCAAAGATTCCTTTGAACTCTTTAAAAAGCAAAAAGTTTAAATAGTGGTTAAAAAATCTCCCAGAGTAGGTAAGGTTGTCCTTTTTTGGACAGCCAAGCGGATTGTATGGGTATCTTGTAGTTGTCTGGAATGTCCCAGAACAACAGCTAATAGCTCTGGATATATCTTTAGCAGATAAATAGCTGAAGAGTATAATGTTATCAGTGGGCAGCAGATCTAGCCCTGCAGAGGAGTGTTGAATGCTCTTATTGAATATATACTCATATTCAATAAATCCAGAATGCCTATAAAGCATCAAAAATAGTTCATGTTCAGGTGAGAGCATTCTGCAGTACGTCTAGCACTTCTTAATAACAGTAGATTACTGTGAGGAACACATATTTGATCAGGAATTCTAGAAAAGCTCAAATATGGAAAAATTATCCAGTACCCAAGCTGCTATTCTCTTTTGTCTTTCTTCCTGTCCTTTTTGATATTCTTTCCTGTACAGTATGAAAGCTAAAAATTGTTTTACTCAGGAGCCTGAGTGCTGTTCTGTGTTACCCAGGAAAAGAGTCCCATCAAGATCTAAACCCTTCCTAGTAATTTTGAAAGAGAAGATCTAGCAAAAGGGTTAACTCTGTTAAGAAACAAGACTCTCAGCAAATAGTCAGGATAAAACATAGCTGTTAGCATCCAGCACTGTATGTAGTGTTTGTAGGACAAAGCAGTTTACTTAGCACATATTCTTGAGCTATTAGAAACTACGGAGAAAAAGCAGCAATTCTGTCAAAACCCAACTCTTCCCATCTTGATTTTAGCTACTCTAAAAAGGCATTCTCTACACTGATTGACTTTCATCAAGAGCTCTTTCAATGTCACAGAAATAGATTTCATTGGTTTTGACAGCCTGGCTTGATGCTAAGCTTGTATCAAAAACCTACCAACAGGAAAAAAGACTGCTGAGTTGAACATAATGGTCATATTTGGGATTTCTGCTGTGCGTGTCTCTGTGGTGGATGTGATTTCCTCTATTTCGACCCCAAGAAGCTTGTACAGCAGCTCATTTAAAGTTCATGCCTCCAAAAGGAAAATAGTGGAAATATAGTGGAAAGATGAAAAGAGAAATGATCAACTGCACTTTTATTTTGAGTAGCCCTCCCACAGTCTGTGAACTCCGCGGGGGCGCAGCAAAGAGGAAATCAGTGTTGCCTTTAAAACAGAAGACTTTTTTTTCTAACATAATACATATGAAACACTGCACTATTCCCGCTATCTGTAAATGACTGAAAGATAAGTAGGTGCAAAATGTCCTGATGTGGCCAACTCCTCTAAAGCTCTGTCCTCTTCAAGAGTCACATGCTCCTGTAGTCTTTTCCTATATATTTAGCATATACTTTATGTAGCCTCCTAAGGGTCTGTGAATAATATAGCTATCAATCAATAACTTTCACATCTTCTGAAAATCTTCCCATTCTATAAAGCAGTTTGGATCAAGACATAATTGAAACAGTACATTGAACTAGTAATTTTCTGCTGGTCACTCCAAAAGTCTAGTCCCCGATTAAATGAGCCATTAGGTATTCCTGTTATTATTTTGTTTTCCTACACAGCCAATGGAAAACACTATAGGAACAGTCTCTTCACACCTCATCTGAAGCAGTGGCCATTCCTCACACTCATAGTTTCCTCTTTGTAGTCAATCAGCAATGTAGTGCAAACTTGAGGAAAGAAGTATGACCCTGCTGTCTCCTCCATGGACCTGGACAGAGTATTTCCTCTGAAGTGGAAGGAGGGTTATAGTCCCTTCATTCTGTTTCTTGTCCCCCAAAGTCTGGCCCATGGCAAGTTCATAGCCGTAGTCAATAAATCTTACGTACGTACACACTCAAGTCTTTTTGTGTGTGCAGTTCTTTTTGTGGTAGTACTATGTGTGATAGTGAAAGTCTCCTCCATGTAGAAGAGGAAGCACATTTGTAATAGCTAACAGAAAAAAATCCACTTTTGCTTCCTCCTCCCATCTCCCCTTCATTAAACAATCCCAGTTTGAAACAGAAAAACAAAAACAGAACTTGCAGGAGCATCGTAAACTGTATCTTCTATTAGACTATAGCAGCATCCTAAAACTTGACTGTTTACTCACATCTGCTGGGTAATGTTTATACTAGAGTTTATTCATATTTTTGCCAAAGAAGCAGAATTAAGTTATACTTTTATCCTTAGCCCTGCCTTTTTGAGAGAGTGACACAGGCATGGAAGGGAACTTGTGTTAAATATTACTATTTAATACGTTATGCGTGCACATCTGTTCCCTTAAACCTTTTCGCATTTTGGGAACTCATCCAGCGTCTACTTTACATAGATGCAAAAATTCTCATGTAGGACCTGGTTCAATTAGTGTGGAGAGACACAGCTAATTGTTTAAAACTATTTTTAAATGCTGTTATTTGTTGCAAATAACTTGAATTATTAACAGCAAAATTAACCTTGGTACCAATTTCTCTCGTGTTCCTCCCAGTTGGCAAAAATAGAAAGTGGCTAGTCAGCTTTCCCATTGTTTACATAGTTTTGAGTTTTTAATTAACATAATCTGTTTATTGCAATGTAGCTGCTAATTGCAGGCAGTTGAAGAAGAGGAGTACAAATTGCTGTGTTTATGTGGCAGAAAGAGGAGCCAAATAATTAGGGAAAATGCTTCCCATATAGAAAATGATTATATTTTCTTTCTTTACATGGAAACATAAATAAATCTGTGACCAACCATTTAGACACAATTTAAAAGCACTGTAGCAAAGCAAGGAACACCAACACATTCAGATTCATTCATTTCTTCATTAACTTGCCTGATTTCCTGAACATATTTTTCGTTGCTTTTTTGTTTTTAATGAAAATGAAGCTTGCATTATAAAGAACTTCATACTCAGTTTTTGAGGTTTTGGGAAGTCTTCCTCAAAGTTTCACTGATCTTTCCCAAGGCCACTTTGCACTGGAATGCTAAAGGTGCAGTGACTCCAACCATGAACTTTCAATACCCAAGTCCATTACTGGAGTTTCTTTGAGTCATTATGAGGATAAGCACACATCCCCATTACAGGGCTATTTTAGTGTCTTAATTGAAATGATGACTATTTAGCTGCTGAGTATTTCTACTTACTTGCCTCCAAATTAGAGTGCTTTTAGTAAGAAAAAAGAAAAATCAGTGGTTTTGGCAAATATTCAGATAATAGACCTGGCTCGAACCATGCTTTATCACCTGTTACTCTGCAGGGGAATCTTAAGGAGGAAGAACCATTAATTTTGACTGTTTCTGCAAACGTAAGCAACAGAACCAAACCTAATTACAGAACTGAATTTTGTCCCAGGCATATAATCCACTGTGCAAATTTTATTCTACTTCATACTTTCACTGCAGCCAAATATGGTAAAGGTTATTAAGTATTCTAATCTTATAAAGTAAAAAGGAACAAAAACAGATGCTGTTAAGATGACTAGGTTCTCTTCAAACACAGGAAGATTTACTTTATGGTAGAATGAACAATGATTAAGAAGGTTTGACTGTATTATTAGGAATCTTTAATCGCAAAAAGAGAAGCAGCTATGTATTTTGTAAAATGTAATCGAAATCATTTGCAGTAGCAAATTAAATATATTCATGAGGAGAAGTTCCAAATATTTTATCTGTTGGCCTTTACAATACACTGCAAAATTTTAGTATTGGCACTATTGTATAATTTTAGAACCAACAATACTGAAATGCATGAGCTTGATTCTGATTTCATTTATATCAAATGTAATTCTTCTGAACTCTGGGAGTAGCTCTTAACTTGCAACACTGAAGGCTAATTGGAATCATGCCTTTTGGCTTACAGCTTGTCCTTATGCCCACAATAATACTGATTTCTGAAATCTAATAAAAAGGATAACACTTATTGATCTATTTTAAGATTACACACTTTTTGTGCTCTTCTAGACTTTGCACGGTAGCATTAAATGGCTCCTTGTCCCTTTGTAAGATTTTCCTCCAAGTCTTCCAAGTTAATGTCACTAGTGAAGTCCCTATTTTTTTTGTTTTTTTCCAGAATAGGGCCAGATATATTCATAATGTTTCCCTAACTGGTTCAGCAGGGTATCATTGTTATCCTATAACACATCTCAACATAATGTTAGAATGTGTATTGGTGTCAAAATGTTCTTTCACTCTCTGCCTGCTTTAAGAGAAGAAGGAAGAGTTTGAGCGACCAAATAGATTCAGTGTTCCCAGCACAAAGACTAAAGCTAGGATAAAAATCTGTCTTTGGAATACATTGAGGAATTCTGACTCTATCTCTGAGATTGGTGAATAATATTTGTCCTACATATATAAAATACATGCCCAGCACATATTAATAAAAAAGACTGCATACTTGAAATCCTAAAATAGATTTTTCTAACATTTGGTCCATCCTTTCTTCATGCAGTGTTCACAGACGCATCAAAGTAATATGTCAAGTGTGTATGCATAAGCACCATTTGCAGAAGACAAGCTAATCTGAGTTTGAGCTGACAAAGTGAACGTCTGCGTGTTTGGTGTGTGCCAACAAATTCACGAAAAAGAAATCAGTTGAAGGTTATTAAATACAAAAACATCTCCTCTGGGTTTGGAAGTCTCATTTGCAAAGTATCAGAGGCTCTGAGAATAATTAGTTCATGTTTGGCCTGTTTTCTTCTCTGTTAGTGTGTGCTATTCATTGCCCACAAATGGATACAGGCCATGGGGCTGGGTGGGCCTTTGTTCTGATGGAGTTAAGGTCTGCTGGTATTTTTATCACTCACTCAGTTACATGAGAAGATGTGAGGTCAGCACATGCCCAGGAGTAGTTGAAGCTGCAGTGCATGGATGATTAAAAGAATAGGATTTTACCATGTACCATTAATTTTTTAACTTGCACTCAAAGTTGTTGCTCCTATCAACTCAGAAACTCCAAGTTTGGAATTCTGTTCCAAGACTGCATAGTTAATGATTTTTTTTTCCCCTATTTCTTCATTTTTTCCTAAAATGAAGCACAGACTGATGTCACATAGGGAATATTTAGTCAGGACATAATGTTTTATACCCTAATAATTTTTTCTTTTAACTCGAATTCTGGGATGGAAGCAGTCTCAGTTGAAGGTAAGATGCTGCAGATCTGCTACAATCATGTCATGTGATGCAGGGATATACACAGCTTGCGAACGAGGTAGGGAGAACAGGAAGGAAAGAGTAATTATCTTGTCAGTCATCTATCTTACACAGACAGCATCTGGAACTATATGGGTTTTTAGTATTAGCTGATTCCTCAATTATTTCCCACCTTTTCTTCCTAGAATTTACCATGCGAAGGTTGTTAGTCAATTACATTGAAATAACTCAACATTTCCTTTTCTATGTTCAGGCAGTAGCAGTGCCAAGGAAAGACTGCAGGTGTACAGGGGTAGGATCTGGGCTCTCACATTGCTTTTTCAAGCCTGGCTCGTGCCTTTCATTGTAGGGGTACAGCGATAAGCTTGCAGACAGGATGCAAATGGTTTCATAGTCAAGCAGGAAGCTCTGAAGAAAAATTGTTACTGCAGACTTCTGAGTTTCTGATTCTGCCATGCTGAGGCCAAGTAACGACTACTTTCAGAAAACTTTTTTGCTGTTGTTTGCTATGTAGTACTTTGCATGGTGCTGTTAATAAAGTAGTTGTCATGTGTGACAGCCTACTGGTTTCTATAGTAAGATTTAACTCGGTCTGATGTTACAGGAAAGTGTCCTGATGAATTGTGTTTAGTAGTGTAGCAGAGGATAATAGGTCCTCCAAAAATCCTAAAATGACCACTAATGCTGTTTTTGAGGAGAGGCTGTTCTCTTGTTTACAGGATAGGAAGAGGGTGATAAAGAGCGCTTTTAGAAAGACAATGAATCAGCTCTTAAAACACCCCGATGACCTCAGAATACTACCCTGCCCCCCTCTTTCTGGTTTTTCTATATGATTCCAATCTCTTCTAAGTGAAAATGCTACAATGAAATGTATTACCCTTTTTATAGAAATGACAGAGATAGAACACTTACTGAGCAATTTAAGAGACACAACTGAACCTAATCACTCCTGAAATCAAAAGAAGTGAAGGGAAAATTCTTTTTCTCCTCTTTTTCTCTGGTAATGAATGTGAATACTTAGTTTTGGACTCCTTTCACTATTCTACCTCAACAAATGAGAATAGGCAGGGGATAGATCTTCATATTGCTACACTGCTCACAGCTTAGTGCTGCCTCTCCTTTATCCTCTGCTCTATCTCTCTAGTGCATCACCAACTTTTTAAGTGGGTTTGCAACAGAGGTTATCAATCGGTTCAGTTTTTAGAATAGTTCTGTAACTGCACTGATGAAAATTAAGAGTGAAGAGGCAAAAAGAGCTTGTGTTTCCTGTGAATCAATATTCTTTAAATAAAACAGTCCCTTAAATTCTCTTTTAGTTTTTATGTCTGCATAAATAGGTTTAAACCTTCTGGTTTCCTCATTCAACTTTTTGCACAACAAATTCATAGGAACATCCATGGCATTCCTCTTCCCACAGAGTATTTAGATTCTAAACTGTCAACTGGTTATAGACAGGATAATTTAAGCAGATCAGAATTGCTCACAGATGCTCAGAATTTGTGGCAGCATGGCCCAGTGCATTAAGTGAAGGTAAGGAATGCCTAGCATTTTTGCTGGAGAAGTCTGATCCAGGCATGGGTTTCACCAGTACTGCTAAAAGCTGTAACTCTCCTGACTGGTCCCCACAAGCAGAAAGTGAAAACAAAGACCATGCCAAACAAAGAAGTGCAATGATGCAATACCTGCTTCTGCTAGACCTTGTTCCTGTAGAAGGGTTTTTGTTTCAACTGGCCTTCTAGTGAGTGGGTGACAGTTGTCAGTGCCAGCACACCAAAATGCAGATGGTAACAAGATAACAAGGTGTTACGACAATCACTTTACATTATTTTGCATACTTCAATAACCTGTGGAAATTGGCCCAAAACACAGCACTGACGATTTAGTGCAGATTAAACAACACCTGCATAATAGACTAATAAGAGACAACCTTTTAGCAGTTTGCTGGCAGGAAGGAAGCTGTTTAGAGGGGACATGTGCACAGTACACTTTATTTGATTAATTTAAATTGCAAAGGAACCAGAAAATGGAACATTTTTCTCCCCCCCCCCTTTTTTTTTTTTACATCCCAAATCAAGGGAACAATTCGGATGTTGTAACAAGATTTTCTCAAAAGCCCAGGGGATAAAGAAAGCGGTTGCTTGATACAGTGGCATCTTTGCAATTCAGATGGCTTTTAATGATGAACAGGAGCATCCAGAAACACTTATTTTATTTTTGCTTTTAACAAGTCTTTGTAATAAACAAGCTCTATGAATAAATGTACCTGATGAAATAGTGAAATATACTATGTGCTAGTCAGAACTTTCCTCCCTCTGCACTACAGTAGCTGGAAAATTATGATACAACCACAGTGACACTGTTCCCCCCTCCCCACCTCCCATGGAGTGTTTTTGCTCCAAGACAAGTTAAAAGTAAGAATAAGATAAAATGTTATTATAGGGACATTGATCTTCTGTTACATAAAAAGAGTAAATATAGGTGTCACAGCTGACAAAGTACTAAGCTATCCCAGCCTATGCAAGATTCAGTGCAAAACACTGAAAAACAACCTTACCAGATCTTTTCAGATCCCCAACTTAAGGGGAGAGGGAGAGAAGGTGTCCTTAGAACCAACAGGACTATAAAAGCTGTCAGGTTTCCAAACAAAACAAAGCTTGGATGACAGCTGCAAGCGCAAACTCTATGAAAATAGAAATTCCACTTAAAAAAAAAAAAAAAAAAAAATCACTTTCAAACATCAGGTCTACTTGCCAAGTAATATGGAGTTAAATTTCATTACCTAGTTATACAGTTCTAATACAAAGGTTTGGAAATAGAAGTGTTAGCACAAAATAATGTATAGAGAGTCTAGCAGTGCCACTGGAAGAGTGGAATTCAGAGCCCACAGCCAGGCTGCCACAGGAGCTTCATGTGGATCAAGGGTAGGGGGTGCCTTGGCAACACCAGACCCTGCTGCGTCTTACCTTTTTGTAAGAGATCATCACATATGAACATAAAATCCCAACAATGCTATCTTAGTACTTACAACTGTTTGCGATGCAAATTTGTTTCTGTGCTACTCAATGTTAATAATAATAATAAAATTAATTCTTCTTTTGTCAGGCAATTTGTTTTTGTTTTTTGTTTTTTTTTAAACTTTTACCCTTTGTTTTTCTTCCTCTCCCAGGCCTCTTTAGTGTGAAGATCTTTCTAGCACACCTCTACTTACTGTGAAGATATAATAAGTAAGTAAAATGTATATCTCAGGATTATTTTTCAGGTGTTAAACCTGTCTGAATTGGTACTACTCTTATTTTGAGCAATGTTTTAAAAGAATTAGAGTCTGAAACTTACATACAACACATGCCACATTCAATGTTGACAGTCTTAGCAGGGTTAGAAGTAGAGCAATTAATTGATGTAAATAATCCGGAAGTAAACTGACAAATTCTACCTTCTTTTGTTTTCCTACCCATGAATCATTCAAAGTTGACTGAATATTCTCATAACATACCTTATTTCCTATTCATCAGACTGGACTTGTTTGCAAACTCCTGTTTCTGTCACCCAGCCAGAGGAGCAGCTACCATTCAGTATGCTTTCTACGAAAAAGTGAAACTATTGGATCCAATACCTGTCTTCTTCCATCTTCTAGAATCATGCTCAAGAAGAGGATTCTTGTTGAAGAAAAATGTCATAAGGGTGTCCATGTGTACTTTCTGCTGAAGGAATTCTGTTTTAGGATGAAGTATTGCAGTATAATATCATAGAGCAAGAAAATAAGGCCTGAAAGAAATATGAAGAGCTTGTTTAGTCCACCCACCACCCATCAAAAGCAGGATTAGCCTCTTGCATCATTCTGACACATTTGGCTAATCCAGGCATCCTCAAAGCATGTGCATGGCACTCTACTGTGTCATGAGGGCAACCGAAGTGTGCATTGCGGTGCCAGTCAAGCTCAAGTGCCTGGCCAGAGCAAGTAGCCTATGGGAGCCAAGGTGTGAGCTGTGTACGGTGAAAGGCTCAGCCATGGGACTGCTGCTCAAGGTGAGGACATCTTGGAAAAACTGCTACTGCCAGTATTTCTGATTCAGTTACCAAGAGTTTAGGAAATATGGGTCTAATCTAAACTTAATACTCTCCTGTGAGAAGGGTTTTATATTGTTGCACCAGGCAGTCTATTACAGTGCTAAGCTCTCCATTTTGTTAGGAAGGCTCTTCCCCTGCCTCTCGATGTATAAACTCCTGTGAAATAAGGGGTCCACTTTCCACATTTTACAATCCATACTATGGGGATCTTTTTTGAATGACCATCAAGTATCATGCTACCTTAGACTTTGGCACTTGAGGTAGCAGGGAGTAGTCTTTCCTTCTCCCTCCTCATTGCCACACATGGGAGCTGACTTGACCTCAAAGGAAAGAAAGGCTCTTACCTAGAAGACTTCAACACGAGGTAAAAGCTTTAATGCAAAGCAGCTCTAGGAAACAGAGTTCTTGCCTGTTCTTTTCTGGGCTGTAGGAAAAGAAAGATTTTCCTGTCTGCTTCAGGAAAATCCCTTTTTTGTGTACTCTCCTCCTGCAACCCTCAGATCTCAGTTGATCTCCCATGTCTAGTTCCTCTGATTTGCTTCTGCACTTCTCTGCGAAAAGACTGCCCCTGTGCTGCTGGAGCAAGCAGCCTGCTTTTAGTCTCCACTCAGTCTTCTCCAGGCCAAGGTTACCAATTTGACATTCATATACTAATATTGATTTCTAAGGAAGATAACATCCAGATCAGAAGCACACAGAAATGCTTGTAGTCAACTAAATATCTGTGTAGTTACATTGCATAAAAAGGTTGTCACTTTAAAAGGTTTTAAAAGGTTGTCACTTTTTTTAACCTTTATGGCATTTTGCAGAATCTCTTTCCTTCATGAGGTATTAATAAAGTTTCATGAGATTTTTTTTTTTAAACAAGGTTATAATATGAAGAAATCATACCCCAGTGTTTCTTGTAAGCACAAAATCTGTGTACTTTTACTGTATATGATCAGATTGTGGGTACAGGCCAGGTAAGCTAGTACCCGGTGTGCAGAAACACTCTTGATTATTAAAGAAACACTCAAACTACAAGCAGAAATGTTATTTGTGGGCATGACTCTGTATGTGAACAACTGATCATCCAAATCCACAGTACTGAAGCTATGTCTGAAATGAGACCACCCCCAGCACTTGAAAGTATCCAAGCTGATTCTAAGCTATCTGCTGCAATGGAGCAGTAACATCTGTACTGTGTTCACCTTGATTGAAAGGTGTATTAGTAGGCTTTTATATTAACTCCAGCAATCTGAATTTTGTGTTTATCCTCTATGTCTTTTTCAGACACTTCTTTTTTTTTTTTTGTCATAGAGATCTATGATTTCTTGTCTGTGAAATTAAGAAAATTGACACAAAATAAAAACTAATTAAATCATGTGATTATAAATTGTTTTTCCTTCGAGAATAGATTTTAAAAGGGAAAATAAATTATGTCAAGATGCAGTCTGAATAATAATAAAGTGTTGTATTTTCTGGCTGCCAGTAGCCAGCTACCAGCTGAGTCAAGATGCACCCTCATCTCCTGCTCCCTGCCTTTGAACAGCAGTTATGGATTAAGTCTGACAGTGTGAAAATAAATGGGAGAGCATAGCTGAAGCCAAGCATTTATCAAGTCTGGTTGTATTCTATGCAAGGCAAGTCTGATACAATTTAATAAGATAACAGAAAACTTAACACTGTCTTCAGGATGTCAAAATATGGATTTATGCTTTGTGCCAATGCTGCTACTGTTAACTTGATGAATTTAAGCTATTTCAGGTTTTGTGTCTAGAAGTCAGTAGTGCAATAGGAGTGCTTTTCAGATACAGAACTGATTGCCTTGGCATATGTGTGAAAAGAATATTAGAAATGATCAGTTATTATTATAAAATGGTGGGAAGAACTGGAGAAACCATTAGAGTAACAGGTCTTCTATATCAGTATATGCTTCATAGCATTTTGCATTCTCCAAATGCATTGTTTCAAGAAATTTAGGAACTAAATCTGTGAATCTAAGAAGAGAAACCAAAAATAAACTAGAAGAATATTTTCTTACCTTTTCTGTTGCTATTTTGAAATCGGAAATCTTTGCCACAGATCCTCTTTTCTCTGTTCTTCATTATATTTAAACTGATCAAACTTGGGTTGCCTTTGTCAACGAGGAGGTTATTTTTCTATCACTCTTTTTTAGTGTTCTCATTAGTCACCAAACCCATGTCTCAAATAACATCCTATCTTGTGGGTTTGTTGATTCTTTATTGAAGAAACCTGTGAACTTTCCTAACAAAGTACATACGGGCTTAACTGTTGCCAGTAGCAATTTTCTCCAGTCTGTTAAAGAATTCCAGGTGCTTTTTGATCCCTCTTTTTAGTAAATAGTATAGAGACACCAAGTCATGAGTTAAGCTAACCTTGGGACTGTATAGAAGGAATCCCCACAGTCTCTCAAAGGATATTTATCATACTTTTCAAAAGTGATTTGACCTAAATGGATTGTTTTCTTGTGCTACTTTATCTTTATGTCCTAGAACATCTTTAACATACACTACAGCACTACCTGTTCTTGAGAGTGCAAGCACTTTGATAAATGTACTCCAGTCATGACTGCTTTTTCTTACTAGATATCTATTGATTCTTATAATATCAACTTCCATGACTTGCACCATTTGTTAGAATTCCTCTGTTTAGTTTTAAAGGCCATGCAAATTGATACACAAACAATTCAGTTCTTTCT
This sequence comes from Apteryx rowi, assembly GCF_003343035.1. Lineage (NCBI taxonomy): Eukaryota > Metazoa > Chordata > Aves > Apterygiformes > Apterygidae > Apteryx > Apteryx rowi. The sequence continues at coordinate 1,165,994 of NW_020447220.1, forward strand.
TACTAGTTCCCTTCCGCCTTCTCTATGGCTCTTTTATTGATCATATCAGTCTTAGTTCAGGAAGGACATGTCCCAGTAACTCAGGCTCTTCAATGAAGTACCACAGGACTGGGTCCAAAGCAGTTCCAGGGTCAGGCCTTTATACTGAGCAGAGTGAATTGGAGTAAGTAGGTGATATTCCGGAGCCCAATTTTCAGATACCCTGTAGAATAAAAGGCTACGTTTAATACCGAAAAGTCAGTAAGTACTTTTTTCAGAGAGGAAAGGAATGGCTTTGCCTTGATCTATTTCAGAGATGATCAAAGAACAGATTAAAAGGCCTGAAAGCTCTGTTCAGCCATCATTCAACTGTGGGCTGCGCAACGATGCAGCCGTGCTTCCCTCCTGCCTCACTGTCAAAGAGGTAGACAGGCAGCTCAACTTAGACTGGCTTTTTTTTCCCTTGTGATGATATTGCTTCACCCACTGTTCACCACGTTTTTGTAACTCCATGCGTAAAAGCTAACTAACTGAATTTATCTGTTAGCAAATGGGTATGCGCTTGAGGTTAAATTAAATAGCTGTCAAATAGTAGGTGCCGTACTTCCATCTAATATAACGACTGCTCTCTAGGGTGAAAGGCTTCTCTTCACACATACACTGGGGTGGAAGCAGAGAGGAAAAGGAACAGGGAAGATTCTGAATGAAGCCAAGGTGATGGAATTTTACTGCACAGCTTTTTCTGTAGTCAAACAACAGCAGTTCACGTCTTGTGCAGCAATGAGCAGAATACTGTTTGGAGAACATCAAAGAAATAACTTGGAACTTAGCATTATAAGGAATAACATTTAGTAGAGGAGATACATAGCGGTCATACCTTTAGTCCATTTAAGAACTGAAGCAACTGAGCAGCTACTCTGCATGCAGCCATTTAATCTTCCTTGTAAAGTATGTTTAGTTAATCTTTTGTTTCCTTGACTTATTGGTTTATTGGCCTGCTAAAATACTAGGCCCTGATTAAAAGTAATATAAGATGAATTTCAAGTACCATTCCATATAATAAACTGCCCATAATAACATTTTAAGTTCTTTTACCACCAACGATAGTGCCAATTGGTTCTCTGGAGTTTGATATACAAGACATGAGGCTATCTTGCTAAAATCTAATTTAATCAAAGGAAATGAAAATTATACTATTGTTAAATGCAATTTTGTTTAAGTGATAGAAATATTCCTAACTATTATGAAGTTAGGTCATGCCTGCTATGTTAGTGAAAGTAGCAATACTTCTTACTCATGTGAGAGCTGGTAATCCTCACTTCATAGTTACATTTATGCAGATTCCAGACAGGTTTATCATTTCACAGCATTCTTTTTAAAAACAAACAAAAAAAGGAATATTATAGATACTAATTCAGTTGCACTGCAGTGATAGAAAGACACCCAAAACCAATGAGATCTACAAGTAGTACCCTTTTCATAAATGCTAATGCGAAGTTGCCATAATGTGCTCATTTTCTGAAAAAGTCATAGAAGTAATATGTCATGTTCAACATTAGTTTAGGAAGAGCTGAACGTTCTCCTATCTCTTGGAACAAATAATTCTTACCTTGCTTGTTTATATGAATGCTACACAGGTTCCTTTCTTCTTCCCTCACTTTCCATTTACATTCATTATTCAGTGGACTAGAAAAGTTCTTTTCCAAAATGGATGCTCATCTTTGTCTTCACTGTTGGTGAAGAAATTTCTCCAGCATAGATCTGTAAAAGTTGTAAGGAGACCAAAGGTGACAAAAGGTTGAGAGCTACAAGTAGTGAATAATGGGTTTTCTCCAGAAGAAAAGTGAAGTCTAATCCCTTTATCAAAAAATAAAAAAGCATAGGCAAACCAAGATGCTCACCTTGATCAGTGCAGTATGATAATTAAATCTGGCACTAAAGAACATGGTGAATGAGATCTTTTTTTCTGAATGGAGCTGTTCATGGCTGGCATGTTCAGAAAGAACAAGCCCAAAATATGTTACATTAATGGGTTTTTCTTTCCTCTTTGTAACCACCTTAAAAGAGCCAGATTCTCTAATTCATTGGCTAATCATTATGTACTTCACATTAGCTGAAAGGAGCCCCAAATTTGGTTCACTGGGATCATAGCCTGAACATAGAACTGAATTTGAAGACAGTTTATAGTTTTAAATAATAGTAACTTAACTACATCTTGTTCAGTTTCAAATTATTCCTATTTTTAAAGCAGAAGCTATTGTGTGATAGTATTAGCTATCCTGCCTGAAATTCTTTTTTCCTTCTACAGAAAAGTAGAAAAGGTAAAAGTGGCTGGGGTCTAATAATCTCACTTGATTGCTAAATAAAAAAATGGGTATGGACAAATTTATACCTTCCCTGGTAAAAACATGTGAAGAGCTTTTGACAGGGAGCAGGTAAGCTAAGAAGCAAGAAGACCCAGGGGAGAGGTATGAGTTGGTGGGGCTCTGATGACATTGTAAGAAACGTTATGTAGCATGTTCACTCGTTAACTGTGTAAAAAAGAGCTGGTACTGCATTTTTCCGGTCAGAGATCATAAACCTGTACCCACCTAGAGAACTGAAAAGGTTTTAGAAGAAAAAGGGATTTGGATGAAGGATGCTGTAATGACAATCCAGTCCTGTACGTTATACCCAAGATAGTAGTGGAATGAATGCAGTATGATGTGCGATTCAGGGTAATATCCAACATTATAGAAGTTGAATCATAAATTGGAAGAGCACAGTATGGAGCAGGGAACAGTAGCCAACACTGAACATTGTGAAAGGTTCAAACATTGTAAGAGATAATTATCTGAACAATTTTCAGATGAATACAATACAGTGTTCAACTTATTGGGAAGTAAGATAATTTGAAGAACACATAGTAGAAAAGCACTAGCAACAATAGACTGGCAGTTCGTTTTTTTTTTTTAATTTGAACAATATTAGGCTGAACTAGCACCTCACCATTTTACTGAACAGTGGCCTATTGTAAGTCACAGATTACAGCTCAAAGAGGAAACGAAATACACATAGTAGGATTTATAGAAAGAAAATAGTCATTTTGTCTATTAAGAGAAAGTCAACCTCAGTGCAATGTAAGGGGGAAATCAATATGCTACGACTCATAAATGTAAAGGTAATATAAAGGAAATACAGGATGATTTGAAGATGAACTTACTATGATAATCACTTTATTTTGAACACAGTAAGTAGTCTGGTGGTTTCAGCAGCAAAGATCAGAAGTTTATAAAATGCAATAAAACTCACCAAAGCCAGAACTCTTTTTTGGGTCACAACACAGAATTTTTTGAAAAGAGAAAATGTCAGTCACATATTGGATCCTTTACAGTTCCGGATTTCACTACTTTCCCCCAGCCTGAACTTAAGTTATCTGTGTCTTGTTTCAGGAAGAACTTGACTATTAATGTTTCCTTCCTAGACTAATTAATCATAAAAAGGGCAATTGCTCAGTTCACAGGAACCCATGCAAACAGACATGTGAAACCCTACATCTATGCAACACTGAATCACCTTCCTTCTCATGATTAACAAATATAAAGAGATACTCTGTGTGTACATTCAGATTGAGGGGGTTTTTACCCTGAAATGCGATAGGAGGGAAAGATCAACTCTCTTTTCAGCAGTCTTATGCCAGAAATTGCCATGCAGTGTTTATTAGAGAAAGAATTGGTTTAAACAGAACTGTGTCATTAATCGAAAAATTCAGAATTTGCTATGGCGTTCTTGTTCCTGCTATGTACTACCTTTTTATCTTATTTGTACTAAAATATCTACCCTTGTAGTAATAGAACAAGTGTGATGTGTTGGGTAGAAAGAAGTGTCAGAATTTTTAGAAAAAAGTTTATAGTGTTTAATTCACTCATATGTTTTTTAATAAAGAAACCAGAAATGGTAGCTACAAGCCTTCATATTTTGTAATGAGGTGCTAAGGGAGACAATATAATTTGTGCTATTTTAGCTACATAACAACTGAAAACATAAGATTGCAAAAAAACCCACCCCAAAAAAATAGGAAAGAACCACCAACTATATGACATATATAAAGACAGCTAAAATGCCACAAAAGAACAAAATAAATCCTATTGACTTAACTGCTGTTTCTTCTACTCCTCTCACTCTCCAGGCAGAGCTTTAAGTAGAGAACATGCTTTGTGTAATTTAAAGTAAGTTCTTTTTATCCTCACACAGGTTTTCTTCCTTGAAGATGTTAAGACTAAATTATATTATCATGCAAATTAGTGTTGATTAGCAGACTTCTCTAGCATCTTAAATGCCAAACAAAAATTCCTTATTTTCATTATTGGGGCTGGGTAAATAATGAATTGAACACGGAACCTGAAATAATTTTTTTTTTTTTTAAAAAAAAGTCAGATCTCCCCTGACATCATGAGAAAAGATAAGGAAATAAAGGAATGTGTCATTGACCTCCTTTTTTCTCAGAAGCCCAAGGGTGTGCAAAGATCTGAAAATGTCTGAAATGACAACTCTCCTGTTTTAGGAGACTTGAACCCTACCATCTCTTATTTCTTAAAAGACTGCCCAAGAACTAGGTGCTCCAAGTATTGCATCTTTGATTATTAAATAATTGAACACACATTAGACCAGGTACTGGAAGACAGGCGTCCCACCTGACTGTCACCAAAACAGGCTACCATGGAAGTGACAAAGTACATCACCTGAGGGGAGGAACGCCAGCAGGTGAGCCTGGAGGAGCTGTAGGGCAGGGTCTGTGGGACAGAAAGCTGGGTGCCAAGGACCGAACACCACACCACACGTTCCCACTTCAGGGTACTTCACTTCAGATTTCCACTAGTCTTGTCCCTGTGACTAAACACCCAGTAACCTGATGATGCTGGTGCTCTGCCATGTGAAGCAAAGCACAGTAAGTGGGGAAAGTAAGTTTGAAAGCAAACTCTCAAGTCAAAGATGCTTTAGGCGTACTCTGAAAATATCTCACCGCAAAATACTCAGCTAACCTTGCAAAGGCACTGCCCTTTGGGGTCTGTAAACGCAAGCAGTGAGAAGGAATTGAGCTATTTTGGCAGAACGGGAACTGCTCTACCTATTTAATCCTCAGTTACTTTGTTTTTTTTTAATTCAAATTATTGTTGCACATGGGCCAAATTTGGAAATCGTTTCAAAATATGAATGGTTTTGTTGTGCTCTTTTGCTAAATCAGTGTATAAACTGTTTACAAATGAGCAGAAGTAAGTGAGCTTAACTGAATTTAAATAGTTGTTAGGTTCTTTTGTTTTTTTAAGATCAAAGTACTTAATCAAGTAATGATCTTGAGAGAAAGTAAATCAAGTAAGCAAGTAAAGATCTTGAAATCTTGAGATACTAAGAATTTTTGAATTTCACACTTTAGATAAAAAGCTTATCTTGTGTTTATTCCTTTACTTTCAGGACTGACAGGTCTGAATAAACTGGTATTAATGGTAACATTCTAAATTACAATATCGGTTTGATATTTATATGAAATTATTACAAAACTGACAAATTAATTCCTGGGTCTTGCTTTTGAATGTGTTTATTAATTATTATTATTATTATTTGTACTGTAACATACAGGAACCCTACTCACAAATCAGGGAAACTATTGTGCTAGTCACATAGAAAGAAAAAGATGTCCCAAGTTGCATGCCACTAAAAAGCTGGTTATTGCTTGAAGACAGTAAATAGCTTAATTCCCATAATGGGTAGACACTGTACCCCCATGATCTCCCCTTTTCTAAGTTTATTGTCGGACTAGTAACAAAGGAGTCTCTCAAGGTGGTACTCACAGGAAAATGACAAAGGGTGCATCTGTTTCTGTTCTGCAGGCAGATAAACTCTCCTTCTGTGTGCTTGTTCAGCCAAGTGGAAGCCACAGAGATGGAGTCAGCAGCATATAAGCAGAGTGCGCTTAGTTCTGCCTGAAAAAGACTTATGGGGAAAATCCTGAAATGGCCTTGCATGCTTTTCTGTAAGAAAGACCTCTACAGTGTGAAGAACAGCAAAGAACAAATCTGTTTGTCCCTAACTCTAATAAATAGCTGAAAAGGCTGAGATCAGAAGCTAATCAGCTGTGGCACTTGATGTATCAGTAGTTCATGTGAAATGACGAGCTGGAGAAAAGGCCATAAAGGCACATGACAATCAGGTTATCTGTGATGTGACAGAAATGGGGAAGAAAAAGGAAGGGACACAAAAAGAAAGGAGAAGAGACATGCTCCTTGCAGAAGCATTTTGGGCGGCTGCCAGTAAGGCAAGCGTGTACTTGTAAAATCTGCAGAAAGATGTTGCAGATGTAAAATGAAAATTGGACAAAACTGCAGATGAAATGTGGCCTACATGGTTACAGAGCTGAGAGGTCCAAGACACTGCTGGTGTCTGGGCAAGGGACCTCAGCAAGTAGAATGTAAAAACACTTCTCCTGGGTCTTTCTAGCCTGGGGTCCTGTCTCAGAGAATGACAAGTTGCAGATTCCCCTGGAAAAGCAGGAAAAGCTAGGATGACAATACTGGTCACAGAAATCAAGTGGGGCTTTTGTGGACAGGGAGGGCAGACTAAGAAAGCATGGCTAAACCAGATTCCTGTAAGACAGCTTTTCTCTGTAGCTTGGATAGAAAGAAAACAGCATTTCTCCCCTATTCCCTTTCCCAGATCATCTGAAGAAGCAGAGAAAACTGCCAGTCTCTAGTCCTCTAAAGAATTCCCTAGCAAAATCAGAGGAGACTTAGAAATACAATGGTTCTAAAAGTTAATGGGGGTGGGGGGAAACCCAAGAACAACAAGCCATAATTTTCACACACAGTGAAGAAAGACAGCTACCTGTTTCCTATCACTGTAGGTCACCCTTCAGTGCTTCATCTTGGTATGAATAGATCCCTCAATAGTTAACTTTAGCCAAGGGAGAATTGAGATCAATCTTCCTCAGTCCAGCCTTGCCTCCTCCTAAATCAATAATGGCTGATGAATACTATTCCCAGGCTCACAACACAGCCACAATGGAAATCCTACTCTTTTAGAAAGTGCCTTTGCAAGCCCTTTGGATAAGGTGTGCTTTAGTACTTCTCTGCTAAATCTCAGTAATGAAACTGAATTCCTGATGCTGCTGCTACCCTGCAGAAGCAGTGCTGTACTTGTAACCTGCACCTTTCTACTATTTGCAGATTTAGTAAGAGCTGTGGTTCTTTTCCAAATGAGCTCAAATACATCCTCTTCATAGCTTTCATCTTTAATAAAATCTTTTTTGTAAGTCAGACTGCTTTCAAAACAGATGAAACTTTATATGTTTTTCAAAATACCTCTCTGATACTTGGAGGAATGATTTTCTTTTCTTTTTTTTTAAGTTTGCAGGAAAAGTTCTGTAAGTAATGCCTTAAAGGTATCAGAATTTAAATTGAGTTAGGATGTTGTCCTGATGATGCCAAAGTTAGGAAAAGGAAAAGGTGGGAGGACCAGATGGAACTTGTGGTTCACATAAACAAGATCCTTAAATTGCTTTGAAGTACTAAAAGAAGATTTGCTTTTGTTAACTAGAAAGATAGGATGCACTTTTTTGAGAATTCAGTCCTCTTTGATATAGATATTCCAAGCAAAAACTTTGAATGATTATAATCCACAGTAGCATTGCCCATAATTAAAAATATTTTACAATATATTTATGTAAAAATGATTAATAATGAATATCTCTTTTCAACAGTACATGAAACTAGAATAACAAAATAAAGCAGAAGTTATAAGTATACTACTCTAGAGTATGCAATCAGACTTGGCAGTTTGTAAGTACAGCTTTATGGCTAGAAGGATGCATTCTCCTTGAAGCTGTTTGTGCAACCTACTTATCAGAAGAAAGAGATTTCCTAGAGATTTCCTTTAATTAGCTGGAACAAGTCATCAGTAAAACACGCAACTAAAACCATAAGTATATAAGCTCTTTGAGGATAGTTTATTCAGAAATATGTATATATATATATATGTATATATACCCCCTAAAATTCAATAAGGGAATAGTCAGGTTCAGTAGTAACCATTTTTGCATGAACAGCAATGTTTATAAGTGTCTAGGAAAAGAAAAGATAGCAGTCTGTCAGTAAAGATAAAGAGAAGAGAGCAAAGACACAATCCATATTAATGTGGTTTATGTCCCGTTGCAAGCTTCTGAAAAGCTCCACTTATCTTTGTGGCAATTAGGGGTAATCATCACTGCCAATTCTGTATTTGTATTAGGTCATTAATATGATGCAATGTCATTTCCAAAAAATTTGAATCAGATGAACTTTAAGGTTTGAAATGTAACAATTTTACTTTGGCTGTTTACTGGAGTAGCCACTTTCCGATGTGATTTGAATATGAATTGTGAGGTGCACTTCCAGTGGCTTACACAAGGCAATAGGTACGGTTCTTCTATTAACCATAATGAGAATTGCATGATTCATTCCTCTCACACCAGGCTAAAATGTGCCCCTGCGGTTCTGTACTATGTATATTGACTTGAATGAAGCTTTGTATAATAAGATTTAAATTGTAATGAGTCATTATGTCAACCTTCTTTTGCTGGTATTTTACACAGTAAGTCTACTGCATAGTGTGCAATATGCTACTACAGAAAATCCTAGGAAATATGATAAGACAGCAGTGGGTAGCTACACAAAAACTCTTAAGAGAAGTTCTGACGAAATCTTGCCATGATGTTAGTTTCAAAAAGATGCTGGGTTTYAGTGTGCATCTCCCAGCCATTATCAGTCTAAGGTACACTCCTGAATCCATCACATTGCAATATATGTCCTCATTTTCTTTAAGCGTAATGAGACAGACTTGTTTATATGTGTCTGAGGAGGATGATGTCAAAGTACTGTTCTTCAAGATTGTTTAAACATTCTCACACACAGAGAGCGGTTTCCTAATAATCTTTTTATCAGCCTGCAACTGAAATAACTTTCTTCCTTGTGAGGATCAGTTATTGAAAATTACTTATTAGTAACTAGATGCCGACAATGATTTCATTAAAAAATAAGCACAGTCCTGAAGAGCTTTTGATTTTTTTTAATTGCATAACATGTAGAGTATAAACAGAAACTACTTTGCTCAGAACTGTGCCTCTGTAATTGCCTGAATTAAAAGGATTTCTGATCAGCATTTTCTCTCATTTTTCAGTGTATATTGGTGGCATGTTATCAAAGTACCTCTGAAACCTCCAGAGCTGGCTGGAACTGAAAGTGAGCTGGAAAAATTATTTTTGTGCTGATTTTAGAACATTTAAAAAGTGCTAACAAAAAGCTTTAGTTTTACAGTAATGAAGGAATAGCTATTTTGTGCAAAACTAATTGTAAATCAGTATCTTTTCTTCTTACAATCATTACCTAAACAGGACCCAAACACTGAAATATGCCCAGAGATACCATTTCGTGTCCAGTGATTTTAATAGACAAACCTTGTTAATCTCCACAAAAAAGTAATTGTTTCTAAGCCGAGACCACGGTTCTTTAGTGTTAGCTTTTCAAAGACAGAAATTAATGAAATGGACACACACACACCTCTCTATATGTCTGCATCCATCTACATAGCACCGGTCTCCAACTGGATTCTAAATTCCAGTATTCCTTATTTAAATATCCACAGCAATTATTAACACCATTTTCTTCTTCTGCACACTTCATGTCTAAGAATTTAGCATCAGCAATCAAAGTATTTAATATTAAAGGAGAGCAGGTTGGGGGAGAAGAAGGACTAGAAGACTTTAAAGGGAAAGACAGCTGAAATTTAAAGCTTCTTACAGTCTGTCACAGTAGCTCCTATTACTCTCATATTTTGCACTCTTGCTTCATGTAGAATACCTAAGTGTTTACAAAGTAGACACCAGAAGCTGTGAAGTGAAAGCTACAGAACAAGCAAATATCAACAGCTAATAGCTGGTGTCCTTCCTCCTTTCCTCCTCTTTTGCACATACCCTGTGAAATGGTGTCAATGAAAGAAAGACCACCTAGCTGGTTTTGGTTTCCCCAACCCATCCATAGCTATACCTTCCATCTCCCCCTCTCAGCAAACTGTTACATGATTTAGGATTGGTTTGCTTGTCTTTTTTGCTGACAGATCTTCCTGCTTTCATTAGTACATGAAAGTCTAATTGTGCTGGGCAGCTCTGTCTTGGCAAGCAACTTAAAAATTGTATGTGAAATGGAAAGGGAATCCCAGAGAAGCCTATCACTAGACATCATTAATTCCACTCTTAGTAGATAAATTTTTCTCAGGTGAATGATATGCTCTGCTTTTTACCTGGAAAGACTGTAGAGTTTTTCCTAAGCCTTCTGCATTGTTGTATCAAATAAAGTGTATAAAAAACATTCGCGCAACTGATTAGACATTGGTCAGAAATTCATTGTGAAATTTAGAAAAGGATTAATATGGTAGAGAATCAAACATCTATTTTATGCTCAATCTAATGACTTGATACCCTGCTTGTTAGCTTTATTTATTTTTTCATCATTATCTTAATTCAGATTCAGTCACGGAAATATATATATATATATATATATATATGTATGTATGTATGTTTTACTTCTTTTGTAGTTTAAAGAAAAAAAACCCAAAACATAGGATTGCAGACTCACTATTCTTTTCCTAATAGGATTATAAAGTGTTTAAAGTCTTTTCATTTTCAGAATGCCCAGATGGATGCACTGAAATATTCAGAGAATAGGACGTAAAAGATTATACAGGTGAGGCAACAACTCTTGCCAACAAATGACATAAAAAGCATGCCTTTTTCTTAATATTTCATTATGGGGAAATTATTTTTCTCTTCTAATTTTCAACTGTATCAACAATCATGTAAAACATATCAGTATTAAATGAAAGGGCATAAACATATCTGAATGCAAATGTACCTATCAGTCCATTTTTATTTTCCTTAGGAATTTTTTTTTGCTAAAGTGAATGAAAAACCTTTTTATCATTCTGTTCTCTGCACTTGGAAAAGCAATATTCCTTTATGTGTACTCTGGTAATTAAGTGTAAAAGTCATATTTATTTTATTACTGTTTCTTTTCTTGGCGCTCATGGAAGAACTTCATTTGCAAAGTGGAATACACAAGGTTCCTTTTCAACACTAGTATTGATTTCCTTTTGTCTTTTAACAAACAGACAGCAACCTGTACACAACATGGAAAAAATAAGAACCAGCCAATACTCAAACAGAAAAATCACCCTTCTTGTTCTTCAGTTAATGACTACTATAAGCAAGCCAAGATCCAGCAGCACCTCAGTAGAAAAGGAGAGTCTTTTATTCCTCAGGCATCAATGATCTGGTCAGTAGTTAAATTCTTAGGGTTTTCTTTTGACTCTTGAATCTAAAAATTAAGAAATAAATTTAAATGAGAATACTATAGCTTTTTTCTTATTTTACCAGGCTTTTCAGTATAAATAAATTACATGAATTCAGGTGCCTTGCCAAAACTGGGCTGCAAATTTATTAATCCAGGCAGGTATGGAAAATAAACATAAATTAACACTACCACTATAGTCTAGATATTCAAATAGGGATATGCATGTCCATACTTTGTGTACAATCTCGCAGGAATATAAGTGAACGTGTTTCATAGCATTTTGGGCACGCACTTTTGAAAATCCAGCCTTTGTAATAGAAGACCCATCTGTGAGAGGCTGTGTCTAGGGGTCTAGAGGTAGCTATGTGTGTGGACAGAGAGGTAGTTACCAGCAAACAGGAGGCTGAAATGGGGAGAAGTATGTGCTGAGAAGTACAAAAGCTTCCCAAGTACTGGTAAGCTCTGGAGACTGATGGTCTTGCTGAACCTGCAAAAACTGATAAAACTCAGAGCACCAAGAGTCTGCTGAATCTGTCCGAGGCCACCAGTACACAGTAGCATAAACAACAGGTTGTATCACTTGGATCGTGTCCATGAAGGTGGTGGCTGCTGTATTCAGACAAAGACTCCAGGATTATGTATGCACCTGATGAAACAAAGGAACCTTTGAGGGTCTTCTAGGTACGTCTACCTAGAAGCCACTGGCGTGTCACTGTGACCCTCTGCTTCCGAGCAAACAGCTGGAGTTGTCCTTTCAGCTGCTGCTCCAACCACGTAACCGTGAGTGACTCCACGTGAATGTGTGTGCATTTGTGAGCTGCCTGAGTGGTAAGTGGCTGCAAGGAATGAATAGTTATCTGTGATTAATAATAACAGTTTGATTGTATTAATACCAGCTTAATTAATAACAGCTGTTTTAATAAATATTGGTTGTGAGCTGTGTCTCCCCCAACTTGATTGCCTACCAGAGAAAAGGAAATTTGTAATACCTGAACATTTTCTCAACTTGGAAAAGGCAATGAGAGATGAATCATTTAATGCAACGGCTGCTATGTGGTTGCAGAGAAGACCCTTTGCTTGACTGTTGAGCAGTAAGTAACTTCATTTCCTGAATACACCCATCTATTAGCTTCTACCAGCAATAAACAGCTTTTGCTTTCTTTTTAGTAAGATCCTTATGAGCCTTCAGCTCAGGTTAAGTTTAAAAGGGTCATGTTCTTCTGTGTTTTGATGGTGCAAAAGATTCTGTTTCATGTTTTCTTCTTTTTAAATCTTAAATGGAACCAGAAGGCTGTATCATCAATAGACATTGACAAATAGACAATTTCTCATGTACAATTTTGCCAGTGCAAATATTCTAGCTTTTAGTTCAATTGAATTTGTTGATAAATCTGTCATGACATGCTTTCTATATATGATCTTTCTGCAGAAAAATTATTTCTACAGAATAAAATTCACTTCATAAATAGGATCAGAACAGGGCTTGTACATTGTTTAATCACATCTTGAATTGGTTTCTAATAAGTAGTAGGAATGACTTGTATTGGTCCTCTGTTCATTTATGGTTTTCACATTAACATTTGCAAAATAGGCAATGAGAAATAACATATGTTGAAATTATACATTTCAGTGAATGTTTTCATTAACTAATACCAGCTTTTTATTATTGAAAATGGAATGTTCTCATTTAATCAATGTATCGAATAAACAAATACACTATTGCCTTTAGTGTCTTTTGTATAACAATTTCAGTTTCTACACTTGTCCCCAAGGCCAAGAAAGAGCATGGCTTTATGTTGCTGATGTGCTGTGTTTCATCAGGTTGTGTCTTAGTATATACATGTTACTTTAGATCTAAGCAGATGTGACAGAAGGTAACAGACTATATTGTGCTGCAATGTCAGCCTGTGCACCAGAAGGATTAGAAAACACAGTGCTGTAAGCACATTGACTGGAAAGCAGAAAACAAACATAGTAACATGTAGTTTTTTGACAGGAAGTCGAATAATTGGACTGCACATTTTCCTTCATTGCAAAAAAACTGTTACTGCCCTTATATATGAGAACAATAATGGCTGGCTTCTCCTTTTGGTTTGGCAGCAAGTGATTATCACTTTCAACAGAACTGTAAGCAATGCTTCATTTCCTAGAGAACAGATATCATACAGTAAGTACATTGCATGTACTGGGAAAAAGTTATAGTGATCAGGCACTACTGGATTTAGCACATTTTAGTCCCGCATGCAGTTTCATGGATTAAAAAAGTGGAATCAATTTTCCTTTTCTGGATTTGATTATGGGGGGGGTTTTGTTTGTTTGTTTTTGGCATGAGAATCCTATTGGCTTCAGTTGGCATATTCCTTGGTAATAAGGCTGCAATGGCTATTATGGCTCTACATTTCATGTCTCTTTGACCACAGTACAAGATGTTCCATTTAGTTAAAGCTTTCTTCATGCTACTGCACTGAGAAAATTTACTTTAGTAGCCCTAAAGCCATTCCAGGAATAAGACTTGATCCTGCACTCAATTATCCATGCACATTCCATTAAACACCTGAAAAGAGGTTGAAAAAAAGTAAGGACACCCAGACCTTAGATTAGCCAGTAAATGTTATCGGGGAATTCACTCTTTTCTTTCCCCTAATATAACAAAAATTAATGCCAGCAAGTGTCTCACCTTCGTAATTGCCAAACTGTGTTTTATAGACTCCATTATCAGTCATTTTAATTTCACTATATTTCATAAAAAAATGCAGAGGAGGGCTCACATATCAGAGTAGGATGCAATATCGGTGTTGTCATGCAGAACAACACTGTCTTTAAAAGTTATTAAAGCCAGTCAGTGGGAGAAGGGAAATAAAATCAGGTCATCTTAATTCCTGGCCCTGTTTTATTTTCATTGTCGTTGGCTTTTGGGAATCATCAACCTTATCCAACAATCGTACTTATATTAGCTCTCTCACTTGATAATTATATGTTTTGTAGACAATCTAAAGTTTGCCTTTCGAACTTTTTAATTGGTAAGTTTCTCAAATTTTTCAGGTAGACTTTTTTAGTGAAATCTTTTTCACATCGAGTAATTCAGAGTAATGCACAATGAGTTAGAATACATTCCTACATTACCAAATGAAGTACTGAATATTAAAATGATTATGAAAGATGAGATGTCCAAGTATGAATTTGGTGACTGTAGCCACTTCAGTGTGCTTGGGATGTAGGACAATTTCTCACAAACTAAACTTTTAGTCTGAAACTAAAATGGAAGATAATGTTTGACAGTAGTAGTCCAGCTGTATCTATGCATGCATGCCCGCATGTGTTCATAAGCACGCTAATGTGTATGACAGCATTCAAGGTAGGGCGATAGAGTGTAAGTGGATGAGAAAATGGAAATATAGTGAATAACCTTAAGGACTGAAGTGTATCAGATCCTTTCAGTAAGTGACGGAGGCCTGCTGTCAGTTACTGGAAGAATACCTCTATTGCTTTTTATGAAATAGCTCTCTCTGTGAGGTTTCAAGGACAAAGTGAAGAGGAGGTGGTGGTGGTGGAGGGGCTCTGTTTTTAATATACTGGCATATAGAAAATCCAGGCTGTAGAATCTTCTGACCTGCAAGCATTCTCCTGTTCTTTTGGGGCATGACAAACTCCAACACTCAATGTAATTGGCACCCCTTATTTGGGGTGCATATTACTACTACCTGATATACCTGAAACAAAGGTACGCATCAGGCAAAAGTGTTCACAAGTTTGTTGGTTTAGTGTAACTCTGTGGTGGGAAGCAGACAGAAAGACCTGAGAGAGATGAATAAACCGTTAGACAGTATAAGGCAAGCAATGTAAGAGAGGAATTTAAATGAGAGAAAGAGACTGAAATAAGCCATCTCATGTTGTTTCCTTCACCAGTAGAAGAATCTGTACGGTTATTTGCAAATATTTAGAACATTATCAAGGAAACAACCAATTCAGTAATGCTATTTCTTCCTACCAGAAGGAATCTGTGGCATGATTTGTCCCATCCTCCCCAAACATACATAATATCCACACTTTGGACATGAAGTGTAAAACTGTTATATCTGCAGTCCAAGAATCTTCAAATAGGAATGTATTTTAGTAATATTTCCCCATTTATGATAGAAAAGTGGATTCTGATTTGGGAACATGAACTAAATTTTTATTTAAATTTGGGCTCTTATTTATTTGGCAGTATTAGCTCTGTGGAACAGGTAACTTCTTTAAATTAGATAGTTCAGGAAATGTCCTTTATAATAAAAAAAATTTTTCTTTCAGCATCTTAACCTCCATATTGATGCAGACATTATTCTAATCTATCTGCATCTCAGGATGAGATGCTAAAATGGATCTGCCAGAATATAAAATGAGTTTTTGAGAAGCCTCACTTTTCTTCCCCTAAACATTGATACTGGTGTCCACCAGATGGGCTCGTTTCTGTAGCAGAAGACCAAAACATACAGGAAAAGAGAATATATTTCTGCTTTTTTCTTATGAATTTATCCTTCGGCTTACTTACAAAAGGACAAACACCTAGGTTTGTGGGCTTTTTTAAAATTTTCTTTTAAAATTTCTGCTCTGTTGCATTTTTTACAGTGTATTTATGTGCCACTGAAGAAATTACAAAGTCCTGTTTACCCAGTGACTCAGAAAGATGGTACTGGAACTCTTATGCTATAGAGAGGACATCATAGCTATCCTATTTATGAATTCAGTGGAGTCACTGCTGTGCTAGCAATGAGCCCTCTGACCTTATGAATGTTTATGAATTTTCAGGAGTTGATATAAACACGGAGTGTTGAGACCTGCAAATTTTGCTGTAGCAAACCCACATTCCACAAGCTCATCCTATTTACAAAAGAAAAAGAAAAACGGTTTTGATTTTGTGGAGGTTTGAAAGTTACTTAAATATGAGACAAACCTTCAAATTCCAAGTGTGCAACATTGTTTTACACACCCTTTTGAGGCTGCTAGTCAAGGTTTTACAAAAGAAGACACTTAAAGGTCAGAAACATTATTTGGATTGAAGAAGTAAGTGGTTTCATCTCTAGTCTACTGAAATCCAGGAAAGAGAATATCAGATGACTTGCATGTCAAATATCAGCTCAGGCTCTTAAATTCATATGCCAGTATTTACAAATCTTGACCAGGCTGTATGCTAGATAATAACTGAAATCAGAATTTTAGAGTTGCTGATTCATGGATGACTTCAGTTTAAGCAAGGACATGTTTGCTGCATAAACAGGCTTTGTGCCTGAGATATTAGTGCATAGTAGCACAAAGTAATAATGCTCAGTGACTATGAGAAAACTGAACATTTGTGTCATAGACTCAATTTCTTGTTCATGTGTTTTTTTGTGTTGCAGATTACACTGCTGGCAAATGAAAGATAGTCTTATGTTTCTCAGTAGCGTCAGCAAGTCAGATGAGAGAGGATAGAAACACATAGTCTTCCAGAATATCCAGGAAATGCTCGTCAGAGAGAGAGAAGGAGAAAAGTAGGAAATGCTGAAGAGGAGGAGGGGGGTAGGGAAATTCTGATTGATTTCTGGTTTGATGACATGGAGTCCTTGGGGAGACTTGCTTTCTGAGGAGGCACCTATACATTCCTGGTGAAGTTAGGTAGGACCAGGAAGAAAAGCACATGTCCAAAGACATCTCTTTCACACTTTAAGGAAAAGATGCCGCAACTGCAACACCACTGCACCTCTTAAATTGAGTGCAGTTACTGCAATGCAGTTAGTTATTGCAAGCATAAGGAGCCATCTACCTTTATCCAAAAGGGCAGAATAAATCTAATGTACTGACCACGTGAAGAAAAGATTACGAGCTTATAGCAAATTAGTCATCTGCCTATGAATCTCATCCAAACTGTGAATTAAAAGCATATTCCATTAAAACACTTCTTAGCCTTTTGAGTACCATGTAAAAAAAGAATGTTTTAAAGCTGCTGCACCATTTTTAATTTTTTTAAAACCATTTCTTTGTCTTGCCTTTCACACACATACAAATAGAGTGATCCAAAATGAAAACAAGGAAACATAGCATAGACCAAAATGAAAACAAGGAAACAAACAATACATAAATTATGCCCTGCTCAAAGGTTCCTATGCTTGTCCAGCAGATGGTGTTACAGAGAAGAAGGTCTTGAGGCCAACACAAAATATTCACCATCTAGATTCATCTGGCTTGATCGGGCCAATTGTTTTCCCACTTCCCTTTCCTTCATGCAGTCTTGGACTATACTGATAGTTTCACTTAAACACTTGTTGTATACACAGTCAGAGATAACTGCGACAAGTATAGTGTGTTTATTCCCATGACGCTGAATGACTTCAATTACCTGAGATGCAGACCCAGAATCTCTCCGAAGGCAAGCCTTATCTCTTCCATTGAGTCATGGAAACATAAAGGGTAGAATCAAGCTTTTAGTCACGTTCTTTCTTAATTGTACCTTATTGTAACTGAAAGATCCTCTAGGAGAAGTGTTATACAATTGCGAACTTTGCGATGACTCTGGGATTTTTTTTCTTTCTTTTTTTTTTTTAATGTATGTGTCCATCTGCATGGAGACAGTAAAATTATATAAAAATGAGCTTGTTTTGCCTTCCTTCAGCTGCTATTTGACAGCTTGGTTTCATTTTTCAAAAAAGTACAATTATCCAAGCCTCAAGACAAAAATGTTCAGAGCTGGTTTTGTGATCATTTAAACATCAGTACTTTTGGTTGCACATAAACTGTTCAGAATTCTTTCACGGGGAGGCAGAACTGTTTACTGTCTGGGCAGGCAATAATCAGTCCTGAGTGTATGCAAGGCCAATCCTAATTAGCGTTTTCCAGGACAGGCAGCTAATGGCCCAATGGCAAGAAATTGAATCTCCATCCTTACTGAATCAAAGATTGAGAAATCTTTGAAGATGAAGATTTCAAGCTCAATGAACAGGTCTTCATAGACTTGATTTGTCTTTATAGAGTAAGTTTCTCCTCCCTCTTCCAAGAATGGTGAAGAATAAAAGATAAAGTATTTCCCTAAATCTCCAAAGTCACATTCTGTACTTGGACCAAAACCACAGGAAAAAACCATACATCTACACGACTCCATTCTGCAACATGTGGGTTGGGTAAGTCTGCATATTTTCAAGGAGACTCAGAATCATCTAACTAATGCAATCCTCAAGAAGTACCAGAAATGCAGTTTTCATCCTTCTTTTTGGTCACTTGTGTCTTTAAAACCTTTGTAACTGTATACATTCAGATTTTTTTTAAATAAATCAGACCCCCTTATATAATCATTTGGTCCTCACATACAGTGAATCAAATACATTTGGACTTCACATATAGTGAAGTTTTTGGCAGAGGAAGTTGATAAGCCTTTGGCAGGGATAGTTTGAGCTCTTGATCATTGGAAAATTCTCTTCAGTAAGAATTAGGTACAGGCCTAATCCAGCGTGTTTCAGCAAGCATGGTGGGAATCAGCCCTAAAGAGGGAATTCTCCTTGTTTTCACTTAGCAAGGAAGATGATAGAAAAATAGCTGTGGAATATGGACATTCTGCCTCATATTATTTTGTCTCAAGTAAGTGGTGCCAATTTCTCCATTTCCAAAAGGAGAAGATATAAACTGGCATAATTCCCTGAGTTTATCATCTAGTGTTTCATTCTTGTCCACATAATGTCATTATACATCCATTTTTGTTTCCTCTGTTAGGTCCATGGCACCTTCAGTGCACCAGGTGGAATAAACTTGGAGAAAGTTCTTCAGAGCCATTTCACTCACTTCCTCTCTTCTCCTGATGCATTACAGCCTAAGTGGAGCTCATGCTGATCTTTAAAGTTACTGATCAAGTAGCCACTGCCATTTTAGTATAATATACCAATACAGGCATTTTTTAAACATTAACACATGAAGTGCCTGAGTCTCCCTGGAGTATTGGAGCATCAGGTTTAATTAGGTGACAAAAATAGAAACTAGAATCCGGTTAATAACCTCCAAAGCCAATCTTAATTGGGTTACTAGTTGGAGCTTGAGGAAAGAATTTTATTCAGCCACCAGTTTAAATGAACACTGAGTAATTTTTTTTCTAAATAACCTGAAGAATCAAATAATTATACAAATAATATACAAAATCAATAACGTGATCATCAAAAAGCGACAAATGTGTGAACAGTGAGACAGTATTATTCTTCTAGCACTGGTTAGCTGCACAGAATTTCTCTATATCCATCAGAGTAATTGTCTATTCCACTTATTACATTCATTCAAATGCATGAGAAAGCAAACCACTGATTTACTGCAATCCAGGAGTACTCTGTGCAACAGTTTAAACAAAGCATAGCTGTCTCCATATATAATTCATATTTATTATAAATGTAAAGAAGAAAAAAAATACTGTAACAGTATGTGTAGGCTCAGCTATGTAAATTCCTATTGTTTTCTGAATGTAATAAATACAATGTTTACCTGCAGAAATAATATGACAGAAATTTCCTGTATTGAATAGGTAATTTCCAGGAGAGTCAGTGTTATTAAAAGCATTCTACAAACACCGATTACTTCTTTCCAAACTAAACCACATCATCTAGTATTTAAAAGCTATCTGTACTTGCTGCTTTGTTCTTAGTATGCTTGACACATACGCCTCACAAATCTTCAAATGGATCTAAAACGTGTCCTGGATCATTTCTGTCTAGGATAGCACTGATTTAGAGAATGCAAAATAGTGCAATCTTAAACACCCCCCCCCACACCCCACACACCCACACCTGCTCTTCTTTTATTAAGCTTCTTGTAATTCATATAGCATTCAAATACAAAAAGGGCATTCAGATCCTGTCACTCTTAAAGACCTGACCGGGAGATTGAGTTATGGTTTGGATTTAGGCTAGTAATCTATCAGTGGTTATGTCAAGTCTTTACAATTTTAAACTTCTGGTTCATTCCATTTCATTAGCTAATGCTTTCCTTTTCCCAGCTGTGAGCCACCATATTATAGCAACAAACTTTCTCTCCTTCCAGGAGTTTGTAAGGCTTTCACTGGATAGCTCACACTTCTTTCTTATCCTGATTAAAAACTAGAAAAATCACTTGGACTTTGTTCCTCAATTACATATTCACCATGTAACTCTGATATGGGATAAGTAAAGTTCTAGGTGCACATTGATAATTAAAACACCATTCCAATTAGTAACTTGAAATCAGAATCCTACTGTGCAGTGATTTATTATGAAATGTATCAGAAGAAAGCAACACAGTCCAACACATAGCCCATTTTTTTCAGTGACTTCAGCAAAATAATGGGCCCAGAACACCAAGCCACTCAGATACGGTGTATCAGTGAGCGTGAGTGTGTATAAATCCCTGGGAGCCATAACAGTGATAGTGCTTGTTAAGACACAATTGTCATTTCAAACTACAGCACCATCTGTTTAAAAATAAATTCATAACCATTAAGAACTTAGTTAGTACAATGCCACAGTGTATATAGAAATATGTCATGTTATGTCTGTATGTATACAAGAAAATCACCCTAAAGTAACTAATTTCAACTGTCTAAAGTACAGAAACCCACTTAGACCATAGAGAACAATCAACCAGAAATCAGAAATATTTTGGATTCCAGAAATGGCCAGTTATCATCCAATTACCCATGCAGACAGCCTATATGCTTTTAGAGAAATAGTTGCTGTGTTAATTCTTGCCTGTTTCTTTGCCTGTAAGGTCTTCAAAAAATAATAAATCTGATTTTGAAATAAATAAGGTTTGAACTTTTCTTATACTTTATTATAATTCTTAGCAGATTAGACTTGGTAAGACTCTTAGCATTTTAAATCTTAAAATACAGTCTTTAAATAAGCTTGTCTTTGCTGACCTGTCACCTTTAAGTTATTTGCAGAGAACTTTGATTAAGTAGCATTAACTAAGTCTTTTCCTTAAATGATTTAAAATGTAACTTTAAATAGGTCACTTTTTAAAAAAAACCTTCTGTGCTACTTTCCTCAAGTCTCTCCCCTACAGATTGTCTTAATGGGTAAAGCCCCATCTGCATTTGCTAGGGGTTGCCACCTTTAGTGGCAACAAAGTCAATGTGTTCAGTTACACAGATTCCTACAGAGACTGCAAAGCTTTCACATGGGCCCACTGACTATTGGAAATAATACTGTATTTTACACTGAAGGCACTTTCCCTTCCTCAGTCACTTAAAAATTTTGAGTTCTGTAGAGCACTCTAAAACCTTTTGCAAACCTATTTAAGCATTGACTGAGGTAGCCCTCCTCAGCTACAGATCAAACTGAGAGGTTTTGCATTACTTTTATAATTCATATTTGCATCCAAGAATTTTCTGTTTCATCAAAATAGATCAGTGATGCTCACTCTGAAAATATCATTTTTTTCTATATGAACAAAGTGAAGTTCCTTTTTTGTGTTTTTTAGTTATGGTTGAGATGACTAGCTACTTGCAGTCCAATATTAATAATAAAAACAATAATGGTTTTAAATGGCTTACTGTTTCCAAAGATCTTTGATGATCTCCAAATGCCCAGAATTGTTCCTACACCCATTATCTGAATTTCCTAAGTCTGCAAAATTGTCCTGGTCAGGTTTTGAAGGACATCTCTTTAGAATCTTCTTTTAATGCTATAAATAACTTAGGGCAGAGCAGAGTAGCATTTTAATGTTCTCATATTTTCATTTTTTAACAGAGGCATTCAGAAAGAAATTTCTCATGCTTTATTTTTCTTGTGATGCCTTAAAAATTCTGAGTGTACTTCTTCGAATTTCAGGAAAAGTTTAAGCTGTAGACTTGAGCTTCTTATTATTTTTGTCTAGTCACTTCAAATAGTCAAATAATCATCACAGACAGACTTTGGTCACTACTAAGCAGGGCAAGTACTTAGGGATGTTTTTGAAGAGGTAGGTAAAATTAGGCCCCTGTTCCGATGATCTGGTGACCTAGAGTTGAAAAGCTTTTGTAGTATTGGTAACTTCCTTAATTACACAATCCCTAAAAAACTACCTGTTAGGAAGGGAAGACTGAGTGATCATACAATTTCATTAACAAATACATTCTCTTACCTTTGAAAACTGCACATACAGCTAAAATTTGCCATTTCCATTTCTGCGGCTGGTTCATTCTGTTAGGTCACGCACTTCGTTCTGTTAGGTAATGCAAGTAACCTACAACAAAAGGAAAAGTAGGCATATTTACTTACCAATGAACAACACCCTTCTTCTTGGAATATTTTCAGCTGACCTGTTTTGATCTTGTTAACTAAATAAGGGGTCGTTACTGGTTGTTTTAGATGCAATAATTGCTTAAACGTGATATTTAGGATTCGCTCAGAGGTGAGATGCAGCAAGGCACCTCTTTCCTATCAGTGATCAGTGTCTTACGTTTCTTCTCATCCTCCGTATCTGCAGCTGTTTCTAAACACATCTTGTACATAAGCACCTCTGTAAAGGATGCAGCAAATCTTCTGCCTGTAGGAAGTTTGAGCTATTAAGAAGACTAGCATAGCACTAATAAAATCTAAACACTTATAGTCAAATCTTATTCCTGATGCTGCTAAATGGGAACTTGCAGTTTAACATAATAGGCAATTTAGCATATAAACGTGCCCCATAAAAGTAGGATGTTGGCAGTGCAGAACTATAAATGTTAACCTTTGGGCGAGCTGTTACAAATGTGCTACAGGCTCTTGCAATTTTAATGAACTTGTTTGCACATATGAGGTTTATTTTGTACTAAACACTAGGATACATACACCCACTAAGAGGAACACCTTCAGAAAATCAGACTTGTGAGATTTCACCATGAAGGACTGGCCTGGCAAATTTGTTAGCCAGCATTTTTTAAAATATTGTCATTCTGAAGCTATGCATGACTCATCTGTTATCAGAAGTTTATACCAGTAAGCAGAGATGATGATCTTTTTTTTTCCTTCACACATGTGACTGAGAAACAGTAAGTAACTCTCCTAACACAGTGTTAAAGATAGGAGTTTTTTATAATAAGAATAGTTTGCGGTCAAGGTTTTTATAATATTCTGGACAAATACTGATGTTAATGAACATGATTTTCTTGAGCCAGTTTTTTTGGTGAGTTCCAGGAGAGGCAGAGGATGAAACTGTAAGAAACCTACAGTAACTTCAAATCTAAATCAGGACTAATCTTTATGTTATGAACTAGCAGACTCCTGTGACGTGTTGTTAAAGGTAATTTTGGTCTGATGTATTAATATCTATGCACCCCAAAACCAAATAATCCTCCAGAGCAAACAAATTAAGTTGCTTCATTTGAGGGAAGTGTTTGCAAAAACACACATTTTTGGGAAGCTTTGCTGGCTATGAACACAATATGCATGATCCAGCCTTGATGGTTAGTGCATTTTCAGTCCAATTCTCTCACATCGTTTGGCTTTGGTAGGCCACTTAATTCCAAAGCAGAATTATTCAGAGCTACTCTTTCTTCCAAGCTAAATCTCTGAAAGATGAATCCTAAAAAAAAAATAAATTATGTTTCACTCCTGTCTGACTTCACTGCCAATGTTTTTCACCTTACGCTCTATGATCACTTCTGCAAAGTATCAAGTTTTCAGTTTGCTTTCACACTGTTTAACAGTATGATGTCTACTGAAACATGCATTGCGAAGAACCTTTTCGCTTGTTTATTCTTTTATGCAAAGAAAAAGAATTCAAAGAATTTCTTTTTATTTGGTTAGGATGTTCTTTTTCTTTGGCTTCCAATCTTATCTTCCGATAAAGCATGGAATCAAGGTTGTAAAGAAAATGCATGCAGAAAAGAAAAGGACACTTATCAGCTACTTCTTCTGTCTCTAACAAGGCACTTTATTGCTCATTGTGAATTTATACATATAAATTTATACATATATATACATATAGGTAGCAATCCTGAGAATCATCAAGAAATAAAGCAAAAAAACAATGAGAAGTTTCATAAAAACATAAATTATTATAAAGCCTAGAAAAATCATATGCATGTATTAAATGGGAATCTAAAACATAAAAGAGATATGGAATATGTAGGGACTGTAAAGTCACTGAAATTCTGTGTCTTTAGAGGCACAGCCAGTGACAGAAGCCTCTCTAATGTTATGGTTCAGTATGCAGAATAGTGTATTCAATTTGGGTCCAAGAGCATTAGAAAATAATTTGTGTTTACTTATTTTACATATAATCTCAAAATAGAAGTTTAATCTCTTTTTTAATGTACAGTTCCTCATGACAACAGGACAACCTGTCTTTACAGTTCTGTTTCCCCATACAGATCTATTTAACATTTGCTGAAGTTCTCAAAGGGTGTAATATATGTTCTTTGCATTTCAGCATATGAAAGTTTTAAGGCTATGTTTCCTAATTGAAGCAAGCAAGCAAGCAGGAGTCATCTTCCATCCTCATCCCAAGCGAAACTAAAAAATAACACAGAAAACCAAGCTTTACATTACTTTAAAAGCATTCACTACCTGCCTTGTAATGATTTTGCATGTAGTTCCATTTTTTCTCCAGCACCCTTCCCCTCCAAATTTGAAGGATTAGTTCATTTAAGGAGAACAACCCACCCACTGAGACTGTCAGTTATTCATCGGAGCCGAGGTAATGGGCTACATGACAAACAGTACGTGTGTCTGTTGAGGGGTGGAGGGAGGCAAGGCATCTGTTGCAGATATCTTTTTTTTTTCCTCACTTAAAAACACAATCAAATTCCTTGAAGTGGTGCAAATCCTCCTACTAGTAGAAATAAGCAGTCTAACCATTAGGACTCAGATAACATATTCCTTGCTTTTTATTGTTGCTATCAACAGCAGCAAGCAAAGATGCTGAAGTATATAACACGTAAGAATAAACAAGAGAATGAGTGTCCTCTAGTTCTGACCTCAAGTATTTATAGGCAGGAGTGTAAAATTATTCCCAAGTAACTTGAAAATAGAGCTTACATCTTCCTTCTCTGGTTACAACAGGACTTGCTGGCCTACTAGTTGGCTAAGAATGAATTTTTGTGGACTGGTTTTCCTGGAAACCAGATCAAACCTTTCTGTCGACTAGATCTGGTCAATTGTTATGCAAAGACTATATTGCGTTAGTAAAAATATATTTTTCCCTTGGGTAAAAGTACAGTACAATCAGGAGATGTGAGTGCTTTTCATGTATCTATCTGAAAGGTAGTTTTTGTCTAGCTGGTTCTTGTAACAACTGTTTCATGATCTTGGCAGCAAAGTTTCACTGTAAGTTGCAAAGGCCTGCAGAGATCCTAAGTACATGCTCAGCAGCTGATGACTGTGCTGTTCAAATGTCACTTCTACTTTTAAGATAACCACCCTGGATGTGTCTTGGTAACCTCCCGGCACATTCCCTGGGTGCACATTAGTTATATCATCTGAAAAATGCAACAGAAAGTAACTTAGATTGTGGAAGTATCCTATTACTTTTGATCACTCCACTTACTTGAATATTTTGTATTAAAGCAGAAGATAAATATTTGTATTATCTTTCTTCCACATGAGTTATTTGAAAAAATATTAATAGTTAAAAAACAAAACAAAAACACAGCACTTTAATAAGGATGTGTCTGAAAACTGAAAATCAGAGGTGCAATTTTCATTCAATTTAAAAAAATCACAGTACCGCAACTAAATTGATTTAATGCAATTACTGTTATTGTACCCTAGTATGTATGAGTAGCACTTAACATACATAGTTCTGAATGATGGAGCATTTTAGGTTTGACTTTTAAGAAAAGAACATCACCCGCATGGAGCTTTTGTTGCTCTGTATTATGTCACTTTACATACTGTTAATTATATCCTTGATATTAATTTTCTGTGGAAAACAACTAGGGAAAAATATTTGCATAACTGGAAACAGAAAAATCCTTTAAGTCATTAGTACTGAAAAATGTTTACATTCATTTAAACCTGGCCTATGAAATGTACAGCTTGGTGCTTTCCAATTGGAATTTCTCAGTTTAACAATCTAAGGGTGCTAGGGTGATTATCTGTCTTCTAAAAGTTCAACATTGTAATAATAAGTGGCTACATTAGGAAGGCAATTATTACCTGTACGATGATAGAAAAAGGTAAAGAAAAAGCGATTTATGGTGGAATCTTCCATGCTTACTGTACTAGTGCACTGGAGGTTAAAATTTTCAGCTTCTTATATAAACTTAAACTTAGGGAGCTGAGAAATAATTCTTGCAAATACATGGGATGGAACAGGTATGACCTCACAGACATTACACTTCTTGCCTTTGTGTAACTATAATTATACAGCAGATGGGGTTCCATTCTTTTGGTGTTATTCCAGTAATGGTAAGTTATTTGTTAGACACACATTTTCTGAAAGCATCCCAATAATAACGCGAAAAACGTTCTTCTGTATTTTCTGCAAGTACTGCTTAGTAAACCCAGGACTTTCTTGCCACATTAGATTTGTAGCAATCACACTACACTTGCCTGAAAATTTCTGTCAAGAAATTGTGAAACTGAAATATAGCCCTCTCCATTTGGCTTATATTACTATAGTCTTTAAGGTTTTGTCTAATTCCTCTCTATGTGCTGAAGTTTGTTTGTGCCTCTGACCCTAGCGTCTCCCATCTTTTTGATATGTAAAACATATATGTAAAAATTCACAAGAAGATTGAGGATGAAGCTTGATTGAGCTTTATAGTGTGAACAGAAATTCTTAGAAAACATTTTGTAGAAAACTTCTATAATTCGCATTTCAAAATCTATCAAGTTTTGATGCTGATATGCAAAGGTATTTTCTTAATTTTTTGGCTACCTTGGAGGAAGAAATTTCACAAAGTCCTCAGAATTTTAGGCAGTTGACAACTTGTTTACCCAAAGCATTGCTTTTCCTTCTCTCACAAAACTTAGCCATTTTCTTTTGGTGTTACAGTAGATTGCCTGGTAAACATAGGAGTTCTTGGAAGAGGATATCTCACAATTTAATTATTTTAATGCTACTTTTATCTGTTTTCAAAATGTATGTTAATAATAAAATTTAGACACAAAATAAACTATTACATTGTTAATCTGTACAATTTCAGAGTGAAGTGCATAAGAAAAAAATCTGTGAAGTGGACTACACCCTGAATGACATATTAGCTATTGAATTAGAAACATCATTTCCTAAATCTGACATAAGATTCAGTGAATCAGCTACTTCCATTGCTGAATTATCACTTGAATCTAGATGCATCACCCTTCAAACTAGAAACATCACCTGGCTGAATTAGATACATTAAGGATTAATCTAATACATTGTGTATTACATCAAACTCACTACTTGCGAGTATAGAATAATGCAAAGACATCGTGTGGACTGCTTACATCTCTAAGGAAGCTTGCTTGTGTGTAGTTTCACTAGTGTAATTTTATATTTAAAAGGGGTCCATGTCTTTCAATGAGACAAAAAAAACTGTGTGATTTTTCAGAGCCACCAAAACATGTTCATTTAGAGGGTTATTACAAATGTTTGTTATCTTGAATGTGTTACCTTCTCCTTACAACATTTTTAACTTCTGCATGGTCAGGTCTCTTACAATTTACTGTATTCATGTAGGGTGCACTGATATTTAAGACGGTAGGAAGGAGGGCAGAAGGACAGACAGCTCAACAGACAGGTAAAACGAGCTGACAAAAACCTAACGAAGTCGAACAAGAGCTGATGCAAAGGCATGTACTTGGGACGCAACACCACCATGCAGCAGTACGGAGTACGCATCAACACGCTGGAAAGCAGCTTTGCAGGAAAGGACCTGAGCGTCCCGGGGGAAGAGGTGAACATGAGACAGTGTGCCCTCGCAGCAGCGAAGGCTAACTGCATATTAGGCTGCATGTGCAAAGCATAGCCAGCAGGTCAAGAGAAGTGCTTATTCTCTCTTACTTGGCGCTTGTTGGACCACTTCTGGAGCACTGTGCCCAGTTTGACAGGCTAAAACGAGTACAGTGGCAGGCAACCAAAATGATTAGGGGGCTGGAGCACAGACACCCAAGAGGCTGAAAGAACTGGGTTTGTTCAGCCTTAAGAAGGAAAGGTTAATGAGAGTGCTAATATCTGTTTTCAGTTACCTAGTGAGTGCTTTACAGAGAAGACAGAGCCAGACTTTTCTCAGAGATGAACAGCAAAAGGACTAGAGGCAACAGACAGAAACTATAGCAAGAGAAAGTTTTGATTAGATATAAGTAAAAATTTCTTCCAATTGAAGGTGTTCAAACATTGGACCAGGGGTCCAGAGAGGCTGTGAAATCTCTACTGTTGGAGATATTCAAAACCCAACAGGAAAAGGCCCAGAGCAACTTCACTAACATTGGCCTTATTTGAAGGGCAAAGATGAGATGACCTCCAAAGGTTCATTGCAACCTAAAATACTTTGTTTCTGTGGTTCTAAAATTTTGCAGCCACAGATAGATTTGTTTACTTGTATCTCCAGCCATGATTTTCTTATTAGTTACAAGTGTTTCCAGTGGGTTGCTTTTTTTCAGGGGAATGGGGTACGGAGTTTTTCTGACAGAACTACCCTTAGCACCTATTCCTCAAAATAAGAATCTGATGCCAGAAACATTCTTCAGATTCCAAACGACATGGGGTGACTGAACTGATTCCCTCTTACAGGTTTCCAAGAAGAGAACCACGGCAAATACCATGTTTTCCCCACACTCCCTGTGACCTATTTCTTTGAGATTCAAATAAATGCAGTCAGAACAATGAATAAACTGTTTTTCCAGAATGTGAGAAGTGCAATCTTTCCACATTATACTATCTCACTCTCTAAGGAGAAAAAAAGGATTTGCTTCAGTAAAGAAAGCACTCTGTTATATGACTTTCTCTTTTGTAGTTTCATATCTTATGTTTCAGTGGGTAAACTTTGCAAGTCAGATTTATATTCAAGTCTGAAGCTATGTTTTGTTGCAGTAAAATCAGAGGAAGCAATGACAGATTGATCTGTAGAAGAACAGGTGGGAACTGAACAGACCTTATTAATCTTTTTCTTTACTTGGTGGCATTCATGTGCCTTTAATATACAGACAGAACTTTGCCTATGACATGTAGAGTTAACTTTAAATAGGATTCAGATTTCTAAGCACCAGATGCGATTGTTTCTGAGTGAATAACCTGCGGTTTTTTTGACAATATAGTGATTTCAGTAACATCCCCACTCCCAACCTCAGTGTTTTCTGCCCAGCTGCACAACATATAATGTGGATCCCCTTCTGAGACATCTCTTCCCACATTTTACATCTAAGACAGTGATCTGAATTCCTTTTGTGGAGCAGAAGTCTCCAGAACTAAACTTTTAGGCTGCGCAGTCCACTATCTAAGGCATTTTAGCAGTTTTACAGTATGCGAAAAAGCTTCATCTTCCTGTTGAAGTGGCTTTACTTCAGTTTAAGGAGTAAAGATTAATTGGACTAAAGATAGGCTAGTTTAAGCATGGCACTGAAGTCTAATCACTGCAAAAGGAGTAGGAGAATCCTGAGTTCTAGTCCCTGCTGGTCTGTGCATTTTCCCTGAAACTGCTCTGTGTAAAACGCAATCTGCAGAGCACCGACTGGAATGCCTCTTCACGGGTTCTCTTCAGCTGCCTATCCAAGAGACCTGAGTATAAAGCTAAGCTGCTTGTAAATGGGGTCAGTTATTAACAAGCTGGCACTTTCAGTATGGCATAAATGGTAGTCATCTATCATCATGTATGCTAAACAGCTTTTACTTATATATATTTAACAAATGTAGAGTATTACCAAGCATTATCTTCACCACACCATTTATTTCCTTCTGATTAGAGGGATATGGTGGTTTGTTATCTAATTTAGCACTGAAAATTTCAAGTGAAATTTTACTGTCTTATACCAAAAAATTACAGCCATGTAAATACAAGCAACATTATCTTAATAGTCCACCAGCCTTCATCCTGAGAGGAAGTGAATCAAATTGAAAGAGGTAATAAGGTGATGTAGTGGCTAAGAGGGAAAATCGTCCCCAACAAATAGCAGCAGTTTTCTTTCTAAACTAGATCTGCTTCTTAAACTGCTCATCCTTGCACAGAAATGCCCCAGGAGCAGGGCGGAAACTGAAAACCTATGCACGTCACTGATTGTTATTATTGTCTTTCAGATGGAGTGCTGAAAAAATGCATCTACTGGCGTTAATACCATTAAAAGAATTTAACAAGTTAATGCAATAAAATTTAATTATCTATTTGAGTGTGTCTCTATTTGTTGCATTTACATGATGAAAGTGCTATAGGGCCTATTATCTTAAATAAACTCCTAATTTTCTACTCGCAGTTGCCAAAGGAGCTGTTCCAGAATCAGCAGCACTAAAATGAACATTTCATTCACATTCATATGCTCAAAAGCTATAAGCTTCATGCTGCAACTGAAAAGAAATAGTATTTTCAAATTTATGTTTTGTAGCCCGGTAGTACAGAATTGCCATTGCTAGTAACAGGACACGGGCTTTGTACTGAGTTTGCGAGGCATCAGGACTGAGGCTTGTCAGGCTTTGTCTGAGCTTTACTTTCATTGCCTGGAGCTCTGTTTTTACTTGTTTTAGCTGCAGCAGCTGTTTTTCTAATTACCAGGTGGCTATGCCTAATTTCTGTTGGTCATTTTTGTATGGTACATCCACTGGTTTTATATGGTAATAGTAACAAGTAGTTTAGTTATCCTGTGCAGAATGAGATATTTGTAACTTCAGCAGAATGATGTCATGGAGAGGAATACAGGCCTGGTACGACAGCAGAAGCCTTAAGCAGTGGAGAAGTGTACAGGCTCGGGATGAAAACCGACAGGGCACAGGCTGGCACTGGGGATCCCAGGGCTATAAGTAACTCACAAATGGTCAGTTAGAGGAATGCAGACCTGGAGCTGCTTTTAAGGGTAACAGAGAACAACGAACAAGTAGCTAACATATGTCAGACCTACCATATATAGTAAACTGGGACGCAATGTGGAGCTGCAGACCAATAAAGAAAGAGAAAGGCGTAAAAGCATTCCGGAAAACATAAAAATAGCAGCAGGTGAATACAAAGATAAGGAAGGAGGGGAGGAGAAAGAAGCCTTCAACATCATACTTCTCTAAGCAAAGGACTTAACATTGGGACCTCAAGGGGAGCGTGAGCATAACACTGTAAAAACAGATATTGGAATTGTATGACAATTTTAAATTATTATTATTATTATTATTATTATAGACATCTTTTTTGTAGAGTAGCATTTTTTATTTTTTCTTTCCTTTTCTGTAATAATTAGTTATGGACTAATAATAATTCTTTGATTAGACTGTTAAGATTGCAATTATACTAACAATAAATTCTTGGCCTTACATATAATGTGTGTTTTTCTTTAGCTTATAAGAGGATTTAGAATGTAACAGTATGTGTGGTACTCTGCAATTTTTACTTTCTACTGAAAACTATTACAATAACGTGAAATAAAAATGCAGAAAAAAGTAAGCATTCTGCTTGGTTCAGGACCTATTAGGAAATCACAACCTTTGCCTGAAGATCTAAATCCAGCTGAACAGACTATAAGATGGCAGAGAAAATGTGTAAGATTGATCTAAACACTTCAGATTATATTTGCTCAATGGATACTTCTTCCCTGCAGCAATCCAAATTCTGCAATACAAACTAGTCCTCCTTTTTTCCTTAACTTTGTTCTCCAGTAACACCCAGATATAAAAACAAAGCAACAGAAATACATATAAATGTGAGTTATGGAAAAATTAATGGGAAATTTGTCTGAAGTAGAGGTTTTGGGGTCAGGGCTACATTACGCTACACATTCTTTCTAACACTTTTCATGCTTAAGTGAAGAAGTTGGAAAATGAATTTAGAATGGCAAATACTATAAAAAAGATAAAAAGTGTGAAACTAAAAATGTATTCTTTATCTCTTCAACTTTACTTAAAATTATGTTTAGCATTGCAATAGTACCTTGGGTACTCATTGAAGTAGGTTTCTGTCAAAAATCTGACTCAATCAGTTATATTCTTATGTATTTATAGACATATATAATAGAGGGAGAGGGACAGCAAGGAGAACAAAGTACACGTGATTTTATTGGAATCATTTTTGTATATCTGCTGGTTTACACCAAGCTTTTATCAACTATAATGAAAATTGCAGAGGTAGAGCAATAACGCCAGCACATCATTGTCAGGAGATGGAGTAGGATGTTATAAACCTAGCCCATTTGCTCCTAGTCAAAAATGTTTGGGTTTCAAAGTGCTAGTTGGTTGTACCTCTGTAGATTCTAGCACAGTCTCTTTCTTCAGCCTTCCTAGCTCAGCTGATACACACATACACTGTTAGGACTTCGCATTAGTTGTACCTCATGCCTCATCTTACTTTTCTTTATAAGTAGCATGGCTCTTCAAACTCCTAGCAGCTTAATCACATCCTTTCTCAGAACTCAAAATTGTGAATACTCCAGTTTTCACATGATCATTAAAGCATATAAGACGAAGGCTGTCAATCACTCTTAGCACAATTAGTCTCTACAGTAGCATAGTCTTCACAAGGAAGGAAAGACACAAGCAAGCAAGCAAGAACAGTGCAAGAAAATTCATGAAGCACCTATATGATATTTCCTGTCTTACTTTCCGTGATCAGTTTTAAGTCAGATTAGCAAGTGGGTCAGGATTTTATCTCTTGGGTGACTGCGATCCTCCCCTAAAAAATGGCTTCTCCTAGAAGTCACTGAATATCTCTTTTTGTAGGCTATTTTATTCTATCCCTTCCACAAAAGCTATTTGTCTTTTAAATGGCTGACTATTGTATTTTTGTTCTATACTTTGGGGGATTCAAATCTTAGTTTTCTGCAGTGAGAGGTTAGAGAAATGTTTTGTATCGGCAATGAATTTGTTCTCAGCAAACAGCATCTTTAACAACACAAATTCAGAGGCAGACATGTAAGCATTACTCCCCATTTTCCAGGTATGAAGAGTATAAGACCAAAAAAAAAAGAAAAGCTGATGAGCTTTAAGAGAGACAGCACACAAAATCAAATGAGACTCCCCATTAATGGGGATTCCCTTTCTACACATATTTTGAATGAGTCTAGGATGATGTGTTGCTGGCTCTGATCACCATATATGATTTCAGAGTTCTGTTGTACCTATTTTGTAACACTATTAAGGATCTTGCCTAGATCATGTGATATTGCTTAATATTCATTTACATTCTAAAAAGAGTTTGAAAAGATCAAAATGATTTTTGGAATAAGTTTTCTAAATTTATAGAATTCTCTGTAATTCTTACTTATCAAAGTAACATTGAGTAGTAAACTCCAGTTCTGCAATCATGCAGTGTTTGGCTGAAAGGTTGAAAGTATGCCACATTAAAAAAAAACCCTAGAAATAAGTCTAGCTCTTCAGTTATTGCAGATTCTCTTTGTTTTATCCAAAACCATACATGCACCTGGCAATCAAGAGTTCTTTGTACTCAGTGTTAGAAATATTTCACTTTTATTAGTACTGTTAACATGGATTTGTTTCAACATGAAGAGAGAAAGAAGTGTTTCAAATTTCAATGTGAAGAGTGCAAAAAGTGTCTGCGCTGACATGACTGCTCCTTCATAGATCTTCAAACTGTGTAAGGGAAGGCTGGTAGAGGTGAACAGAGGATGAAGCAGCTGGAAGAATTAGAATCTATCACAACTATTTTTTTACTAGAAGTCTACCATACAAATTAATAGAAAACTACTCAGTAATATGACTTTTGTTGGGTCCAACTGAATAGCTTTTTCCTGCCTTTTCAGTGGGTTTGTCATTCCTCAGTTCAATTAACACTGTTATGGAAGGAACCTTTCATCATCTGATCATATTTGTGTTTCCTAATTGCAAAAATCAAAATGAAATTCTCGAATTAGCTCACTGGAGAAAGAGTTGGCTATCCTCAACTCACAGAAAAAATCAGTTCATTAGAGATTTTGTTTAGCAAGCCATAGGAAGAAGAAACGTAACAATGAAAAGGAAATCTGATTCTGTTGTGCATGCAAGTCCATCAAAGCCAAAGAACTGACTTCAAATAAGTGAGAAAACAGGTTTTCTACTCTCAGGTTCCACTGATGTAACTTTCAAGTGAGATGTTGTAGAGTAACAATGGCAATCAATCACTCAGCAGTAACAAATTTGTCCAAATGTCTGACAAAAGACACCTACCATTTTTTTAGCCACTCTTAATAGTTCATGAGATGGCTTTGTGGTCTGCATTAATACTGCAGTTCATAAGTCTATTGCAATAATATGTCTTTTCAAGATGATGGGTACAAACTTGTTTTTCCAAACTATCATCATTCATGATTAGCCCTTCTCTTGGGCCCTGAATGATGGTAAATATTGGTCAAGTGAGTGAGTGCCATTTTGTTTATCTCCTTAGAAGTTGGATCAATAATTATCTTTGATAGTAGTAGGCACTATGCAACGTTAAATTATGTCCAGATTACATTTTTCAACTTGTTTAGGATGACTGTTAACCTAAATAAAAACATGTCTTTTTCTGAAAGGGAACTGGCTTCTTGCCTTTTCTCTTTATAGCTTCTTTTTAGTGTGCAGAATCATTTTATTTTAAAAAGAATGTCATGCAGTAAGTATCATACATAAATGCAACAGAACACATAAGGGTTTGCTGATCCTCCAAAAAGAAGAAAAAAGAAAAATAGGTATCTGTCAATCTATAAGCTGAACAGTTTTAATGAACCCCCTTAAAGTGATTTGTTTGCCCTAGTCTGAACTACACCTGATCTTGTTCTCCACTCTGTTAACAGTTATGTGGCATTGTAACTTTACTAGAGCAGTGGCACAGAAAAGAAGTCTTAGGCCATAACAATTTCATTTCACTTATTATACAATAGTCAGATGCTTTTATCAAAATCATTAATATGCTATATGAGCACATGAGCAATCAAAATTCCTCATGTATTCTCACTGCATATCAGCAGGATTAATGTCAAAAGCTCTCCAGCTTCCTGAATAAAAACTTTCTTTTTTTCTCTGTGACAAATGAGAAACAAATCTCAGCCTGAACTTTTTCATGGGCTGATTATTTTTGTTTGCAAATTTTCTTTGACAGACCCAAGTTCCAGGTGGACCAGAGGTAATGTCAGTCACCCATCCATGTTGACAAAACAGCAGCAGAACATTACAGAACCATACAAAATGCCAACTCTCAAGATACTGTAATTCCTGTAAAATTCAGGCTTTCCTGCTGTATTTTATGAGTTACAGCTATGACCTGTTTCCATTAAAAAAAAACTGGGATGTGTGTTAACAACTGGACTGGCACTGTTTGGGGTATTTCTTTACTGGTGCAGAGACATGCGGAAATAACCACCCAAAAGGCTGTAAAGTACTTGCATGCACGTTATCAGGGACTGTGTGATATAGCATCAACACCTCAAAGAAGCAAACAGTAATCCTATTTCCTCTTTCTGTAGTGGGTAGTAGCAGTTCCTCCCTACCTTGTCTTCAGAAATGTGCAAAGTCACTATTAACATGCTTCTCTCACTTCATTTTGGAGTTCATTAAAAAGTTTTCTTAAATTTTGTCCAGAGTCTGCAACTTCACAGCACTACGTGGACTTAATCACAGACATTTGAAATTTGCAATCATCTGGAACAAAGAAATTTTGTTGCAATTTTAATCACTATCCCAGGATTAAAAATGTCTGTTATGGTTGTCTATCTTTCCTTAACCAGAAATAAGTAGGACAGCTAGGAAAACCAAAGGAAACCATCGGGTATTAAACAAAAGGCCAAACCCTTCAGTCTTTCAGCCTTACAAACTGTACTCCACAAGAACATTTTTATGCAGGAGGAATCCACATCTAGAGTAAAGGAAATCAATTATTTATGCACAGCTTTTCGGATCATTTTGCTCTTCTTCAGAAATTGGACTAGAATGCGAAAGAGGAATAATTTTATGTTAAGGAGTCTTAATGCTTCTCTGCTAGGAATTCCCAACTTTATTCATTTTCCTTTGTAAGCAATACAGTATTGCTTTGAAATAAATTCCCCTTTAGTATCATCTTCCCTCTTTGGGGAGCCTTTCAGGCAGTTCTAAGAGTCACATTCTACATATTCAGTAGGAGGAAAAAAATTATCTAACTGTAAATTTACTAATGCTGAGAATAGTATCTCTAAAATGAAAAGAGATTACCTACTAACTATTACAACAGACATGGCTACAACGTTCAATTTAGCTAGACTAGATAAAATGCTGTTTATCAGCTGTGTGCAACCATTCAGAATTATCATAGCAGTTACAAACAGAAGAAAGAAGACTCAAAGAGAACTGGAAATTTCTTTCCTTCTAACTCATGCAGTACCAAATCTCTTCCTATCATTCTTAAAATTCAGAGAAGACACATGCCAGATTCTTGATGGCTAAATACAAACAGTCATCATATAGCCCCAAAACTGACTTTGAGTCTTTAAAAAGAATCTAAAAAGCTAAACCTAGAGATAATGAAGTTATTGGCATAGGTGCAACTGATATAGTGTCCTTCATGGAAAAATTTATAAGAAAAATCTTCGTAGGGAATTCCATATAATATTTCATGTGACCTGCCTTAATGCTTTGCTTAGGATTTCATCTGCCCAAAATCCGAGTAGCTACCTTAAGCCCAGATCTGCTGAATAATCCTAGCTGGCTTTTAATCAGTCAACAGCCTATGCTTCAGTCTGTGTACTGTATAGCTATTCCTGTGTGATTTTATATTTAGGACTCTGTTTGTCATACCATGACTCTGGATCGTAATGTCTCCCCAGAGAAGTAGTACTGCAAGGTTTGTGCAGCTACCTGTGTTGCCTTTCCCAGTTCAGGAATCATATTTTAACTAGCCTCACAAAAGAAAAAAAGGAAGACCATTTTCCCTCTTCCTACTGGATTTAAATAGATTTGTTCAAACTGCTGTGAAGAGTCTTGTTTTTCTTCTAATTGTTTTTTTCTTTAATTTATTCAGTGTTTCTAGAAATGCTTTATCTTTCCTGGAGATACCTAGATTCTGTTTCTTAAACCACCGGTAGCACAGAGTAGGATCTTGATTAATTTTTTCCTCCTTCACACCTCTGAGTAAGACTTTCTGCAGTCACTCCCATGATAACAGAACTGCAAAATAGTTGGGGTCGGAAGGGATCTCTAGAAATCACCCGGTCCAATGCCCCTGCTCAAGCAACGTCAGCTAGAGCAGGTTGCCCAGGACCATGTCCACTCGGGTTTTGAGTATCTCCAAGGATGGAAACTCCACAACCTCGCTGGGCAACCTGTTCCAGTGCTCAACCACCTTCACAACAAAGAAATGTTTTCTTAAGTTCAAGTGAAATTTCCTGTGTTTCAGTTTGTGCCCACTGCCTCTTGTCCTGTCACTGGGAACCACTGAGAAGAGTCTGGCTTCATCTTCTTTACAGCCTCCCACCAGGTGTTATACACATTGACAAGATCCCCCCTGAGCCTCCTCTTCTCCAGTCTCTGCTCTCTCAGCTTCACCTCATATGAGAGATGCTCCAATTCCTTGATCATTTTTGTGGCCCTCTGCTGGACTCACTCCAGTAAATCACTGTCTCTCTGGTACTGGGGAACCCAGAACTTGACGTGGTACTCCAGGTGTGTCCTCACTAGTGCTAAGTAGAAGGATCACCTCCCTCAACCTGCTGGCAACACTCTTCCTAATGCAGCCCACGATACTGCTGGCCTTCTTTGCCATGAGGGCTCATTGCTGGCCCATGTTCAACTTGTTGACCGCCAGGACCCCCTCCCCCCCCAGGTCCTTCTCTTCAAAGTTGTTCTCCAGCTGATAAGCCTCCAGCCTGTACTGGAGAAGGGGTTACTCCTCCCCAAGCACAGGACCTTGCACTTCCCTTTGTTGAACTTTGTGAGGCTCCTCTCTGACCACTTCTCCAGCCTGCTGAGGTCCTTCTGAATAGCAGCAAAATTGTGTGGTGTATCAGCCACTCTTCTCCATTTTGTATATCATCTGCAAACTTGCTGAGGGTGCATTCAGTCTCAGCGTTAGTTTGCAACAGGTGGGAAAACTCATTTGAGAACTACATCTTTGTATCCAGATCCAAATGTCCTAGGGAAATTTGTGGCTATGTGGAGTTCTAGATATATCTAATGTGTTTTGTGCATATTTAGAGATCAGTTCCTACAAAATGAAGAACTGAATGGTAGGAAGAGGACTCTGATGGCATTCATGATATTCTTTCCCATATGAAGTTATTAGATTTATCAAACAAAACTTAAACAGATTATACTTTGAAAAACTATTTTCATTTTGTTGCATTGTTTTTATTGTATGATATGTCATTTTCTATCTCAAATATATTGGTTTGTCAATTAAATAATGATCTAATTAAATTAGTAATTTGAAACAGATTAGTTACATTTGTTAAATACAGGCGACTGTGAGAACTAATCGGATTGTATATGAAATTTATTGACTTGTAATAAGAATATATTGGTTTGCATGTAGTAAACTGTTTACACTATGCGTGCCGTCTGCTGCAATCAGTAATCATCACATTTAAAACAGATGGGATTGTGTATAAAGCATATTGGGTTTTGTGTACATTATAATACATTGTAGCAGTTTATATGCTCAAATATATATATGAAATTACAGAACTCTATTAAATAAATGCTCATTTTATATCCTCCAGCAATAGATCCTATATGCATCGAGAAATAGTCAAGCTATTAGAAATGTTTATTTATGATTCTGTTTATTTTATGCTCCTACTACATACAAATGAAGGAACTACTTCCCACTAGCCTTTAAAGAAATGAAGATTCTCATTAGACTGTATGAATTTTACATGAGCATATTATGCCTTTGACATGTATTATTTACTCATATTAGCATCCAACACAATCTGATGATTGATAGTCACCTGGAAAAGTTGTGAAGGTGTGGGCAACTACTCAGCATGCAACACGGAGGAGCATCAAGGTCCTTTAAAAGCAGCTTTTCAGCTTTCTTTGGTATCAGCAAATGAAACCCACATGCTGTGCCATGAGATAAAGGCAGGTTTATGTGTGGGATCGTGACAGGGCATTGTCTACAATGGTCCAGCTGCTCCAAAGATCACATGCTTCCCGCCCTGCCCAAGGTCAGGAAACAGAGAAAGAGCACAGCATTGCAGTAAAAGGGGCAAAAGCTAGAAACCTAGCTTCAGGGAAGCATGCAGAGGAGACACTTGTGGGAAACTTGAATGCTGGAGGACATCGCCCACTCCAAATTACACTTAAAATTAAGTCTTAACTATCTTGATAAAAGGAGTGAACTAGAGATTGAGTTACATCAATCTGGATGCATATTTTATAGTGCCATTTTCATCAATGCAGTAACAATGTGAGTAGTTTTATAAGAAAACATTATAAAAAAACAAAGTTGACTTCTCAGAATAAATGTTTTTGATTTTTTCTGTATGTTCAGAGCCAGCAGTACAGTAAGTTTTGGACCATTTCTACTTTAAAGTCTGTTTAAAAATTCATTTCGGTGAAGCGGTCCTCAGTATTGACACATCAATTGTAGAAGTCTATTAATCATTACAGAGTATGTACATGCTTAATTGAAATGTTCATGATTATTGCAAACATGACACATTTTGTTTTATTTTATTTTACATATGCTGATGTATATAAAGTTCAGTTGATTACTTCTGGAAAGTTAGATATTTGAATACAAAGGTTACATGTGGCTGATCTCAATAAGTACTGAGTGCCCTCAAATGTTATGGGAAGCATTTGGTGCCCTGCTAAAATAAAACAAATTGGTTGTATTCCTGTAATAAGCGTCTATATATAGAGACTGTAAAAAGTTCTTAATGAGGAACTGCCAGCCCTTCAGTGGTGAGTGAAAATCTATGCTTTATGTCTTTCTCTGGTCTTTATGGCCCTCTCAGTTTCCCCTCTGGTCTATATTCTGATGATCTACAATCCAATAACCTCGTAAACTCTTCATGCCTTTTCCTTCATTGTGCTAACCTCTCCTCTTCTTGCACTGGTCTTTTATCACCGCTATTCTCAGAACTTTGCAAAATCTTTAATAGTAATTCAGATCTTGGCATCCAAAGGATGGCTTTCCCAGAAAGCTAAGGCATAAACTAAGTTTTACCCCATTTATATGTATTTACCTAAAGCCTTTCTCAGTCAGATCCTGAAATACCCAGTATGTTCTCAAATCCTACTGTGAGTCATGAAATGCTTGCATTTATTCTTATTTCTATAATATTCATTATTATAACTAGAGCACTTATCTACCATATAATGTACCTATTAAAATAAGGGTGAATAACTTTATTATGTCACAACTTATGTTATTTTTGATAACTTGTGACTTCTAGTGAGAATATTTTACAATAGAATTCCAATGATGACAGATGTACAAATTAGTAGCTGCTACTTCAATCCTCCAACAGCACACACTGTACCATTAGAGTTGTCTTCTACTTTGCACTGAAGTTAATGAGAACATTTCAATTTCATCATATATAAAACTGTGATCATATCTTAAAAAAAAATTTTCCAGCAATGTTTATTACACGGCTTTGCTTTTTTAACATTATTACTATTTTACTTGCCACAAAATGAAGCTAAAAGTTTGAAAGATTTTCAGTGAAAAAAGTCATCACCTGAGTTATTTCTTTAGCAAAATATCCAGAGATGTTAAGCGGTTGTCATGAAAAACTACAACTCAGGGTTCACTATCTTAAGAGGTTAGAGAGAAGCTGAAAAATTATTATAGGAAAAATACTTCATGGTTTACTAACTACATCTGAAATCTCACAGTAAAAATTTTCCTCTGTGCTTTATAAATAAACCATCCAGAAATATCTATGATATTTGGGTCAATAACAATAAGCAATGTGGGGCTGCAAGCATCTTTTTTGATGAAAACATGTTTACCATTCACTATAGGTGGGCAATACTATGACAAGGTGGGTAAAGTCATGCCACAGCTGAATATGGAAAAGAGGGCAGAAATTTGATGCTTTTCCAGACCTGGACACCCAACACCTATGATTGATTGATTTGGATTGCTTTTCTGAACGCTATGAATTTGACCCAAAGCCCTCTAAAGTACTTCTCTTTTTAGAGGCTTCAGATGACTTTGGATAATTTCCAAATTTGTACTAATTTCCTGTAGAGAACGCTTACTAAAGAACTTTATGAGGACCACAGAGAGTTTCAAACCATACAAGTGACTTTCCATACTTCAGTGGCTTTCTACATTTCAGAAGGTCATTGCATTCAAGAACAGAAAATTGTAAGGGACCACAGCTCAGCAGAGCTTCCAAAGCCAAATGTCTTTGTAAGAACTCAAGCAAGTTTTAGCAGGATGTAGGATAGAGGATTTGATAGAGTTTGCTCACTATTTCTATAGACTTTTTTCACTAATAATCAATAAATCATATTTTCATGTTATAAATTAAAATAATTTCATGCATTTAATTTGAAAGTTTCATCTGAAAGTTTAAAATGTAGCACTTTTTTCACAGTGCATAAACAATGGTACTTTAAAATAGGTTTATGAAGTGAGAATTGGCTAGCAGTACTGAAAAACAGATGTATGTAACACCCTAGACTGACAAAAGGCTATTGACAGAAAATTAGCAAGTTTTTATCTTGCCTAAAATGCTTTGAAGAATTAAGAACATTTTAAAAACACTCCCCGCATTAATTTGTCTCATTTTTTTCACGCAAGTTATATTTAAGTGAAATTACCTGCATTTTTCTAGAGTCAAAAAGGGGCCATCAATCCTCACGTTTCTCCTTCAGAGGGTAGAGGGTGATGACACGACTTCAAAGAACACTGTTTGTATACAAGAGAGAGGTCTTTAGAGTTTTAGAGAGATGATGATTCCAGGCCAGAAGGAAACACTAGTTTATAGCATGGAGATAGTTAGTATGTAACTAGGTAAATGGAGCTCGGATACTGCAGCTGGATCCATTCATTGACAGGCCTACTTGTGAAAACTGAAGGCAATGAGAAGCAACCAGAGGATGTCCTACAGCCACAGGTCACTCACTAGGCTATTGACATGACAGCTCTCAAGAATACAGGAAAATGAAGCAATAAAGTAAACATTCTCCTAAGCAGAGACTTTAAAAGATACTGAAATTAAACATAACAGAGATGGAAGGGATCAGCTAGTTCATCCTGCTGACAATTCAGTAATGTTCCTGTGAAGATTAGCATATTGTTCAGCATGGTGTTAAATATTCCCTGCTAGGAGCTTCCTTTTTTTGAAAGAGAGACCATTTAAACTAGAACAGGTCTAAGTATCATGAAACAGTCTCGTCTGTAGCCTAAATATTCATATTTCTTAATTTTATCCTATTATGTCTACTTAAACCATGATACATACTGCTCTGTCAAATAATGCCTAATCTGTTTAACTCCTTCAGATGCTGAAGACTGCTCTAATGTGTACCATGCCCTGCTTAGTCAGAGGTCAGTCCTGTTACATTCTTTTCACAGTTAACCTCTTAGTCCATGTTTAAATCATTCTGCTGCCATTGTCCATCTACTACCATCATATCAAATATTTATATATTCTAAATGAAATAAAATATTCAAATGTTATCATTTAAAAAGCAAAAGTAGGAGAACAAACTCCAGTCTGTGTTATCTTATGCGAACTGTCTTAACATTTGCTTTAAAAGTTCTTATCAATCTGCCACAGTAAAGCATGAAATGAGACATACGTTCCTCTGAAAACATCTCTGAAAGTTCAAACTTAAAGATTCCTACTGTGCCAAATATCAGGCAGTCTGCCAACAAGCTCAATTAGAATTTTTGACTGAATTAAGTGACCTACAACCAAAGCATGCAAATGAATAAAAGCACCCTCCAAAAGAATAGCTTTCCTGTAGGCTTAACATAAAACCTTTCCTCCACTAAAAGCTTCTTTTCTAAAATGCTGGAAACAAGTCTCAAATTATAGTGATATTATTTGACTTTAGGAACGCACAGGTTTGTTAAGTATTTCATTGGGAATACAGTGTGGTTAGCTGGACAAGCGTGAAGCATACATAATTAATTTCACTCTTGCAGTGCCTTTGCTCTTTAACATAATATTTGTTATCATAGCAAAAGAAGCTTACTAGACACCATGTTTAGCTGAAAACCTTGAAGGGAATTGTTAAAAAAAAAAAGTCTGTTTCCATTCCACTCTCAAATTTGCACCTAGTTTCAGATCGCATGTCTGCATTTAGTGTTCTAAAGCAAGCACAAGAAGAATGGCAGGTTCCTAGAGAGAAATATGTCACTGGTGATAAACAGCCCCAAAGTCAGTAGAGCAGATAATGCATTGCAGGTCAGAAACTACACCCCTGACAATACTGCACATGCAGGTAATACACCAAATGTCACATCTGAAGGGGGTAATGCTTTTTCTACTGCTACATCCTCAACAAATTGTAGTACATAGTTGAGTTACTTGGTGACATGGAAGCATGAAGGATTTTTAGAAGGCAGAAAATACAAGGGAAGACTGACTAAAATAGACCACCAAAAAAAATGTAGAACAATTAACAGCCCTCCTTTCATCAACAATATGTGCCAAACAGTAAATGATTTTAGATTATGATTGTAATCTACAAAAAGAAGTAATTGTTCTTTATAGTTCTGTATTAAAGGATTAAGCCCTCTAGACAGAAAGGCATCAGACTTTAATAAGGTTAAAAATTGCTTGCTTGTTTGTTTTTAATCTTGACACAATTTATCCTTTATGTACAGGATTTTCAACAGCACATTCATCTTTAAGGGATGCAGCTGAATTCATCTATGTTGTTCATAATTCTTAGTTACATACATATTGATTTATATTTTCACAGCACTGACATTAACTCATTCATTCTTACCACACAAAGATGAGCTGGAGATGTGAGAAGGAGATAGTACTGTAAATCCTGTCTAACAGCATATTCTGAGGCAGTGTTGGTGCTACTGCCATGCACTGTTCCTGAATTTCCTGAACTCACATGCTCATTCTGCTGGCCCATGCTTTCTCTTCCTCATTTTATCCCCAAAGTACTGAGAAAGACACAGCCTTTAGTATTAATTTTACTCTACCTAAAGCAAAGCTGTAAAAAACACTGACTGGCTGAAGTACTTAATTCAGTACCTCATCTGGACCAAGCCTTCACACACCTGAGGGGAACACATCAGAGCACATCAGAGGTCAACACCCTGAATACAAATATGTGTGCATGCACAAGCATAAATCCACACATGAAGGAAATGCAGCATTTTCTAACCCAGAGCAGGGTGGAGAGGAAAGAACTGCCAATTAAACAGACCCCCTAAAGTCCCAGGGCA
Source organism: Apteryx rowi (assembly GCF_003343035.1). Classification (NCBI taxonomy): domain Eukaryota; kingdom Metazoa; phylum Chordata; class Aves; order Apterygiformes; family Apterygidae; genus Apteryx; species Apteryx rowi. The sequence continues at coordinate 1,210,685 of NW_020447220.1, forward strand.
GTCTAGGGAAGAAATTTTAAAGGGCTTCCTTTTGTTGTACACAGTATGTAGCTTCCAGATTAGCTCCATATAAAACTGCTAAATTGAGCACAGCATTTTCAAGCTGGAGTATTTTAAAAACGTAGAAACATTTTCAATAGGGGAGGATGGCAGGTCTGTTTTCTATAATGAGTAGCTTCTTGACAATCTGAGAATGTCACCTTCAGGTCTGGAGCCAAGTAAAAAGCTTGAATACTTCTGAGTCACCACTAGTGCTAGCCAGCAGGTAATTCTACCAGTGACTTACAGGCCCAGTCCTGTGCTCAGAGTTCTACAGATCAGAAAATCTGCCTAACAGAACAACATGGTAAATGGTCTACTGCAGCCCTATATGACATACAGGTAGCATTTCTCCTTCCCGCCTTTTAACCAAATAAGTATGAACTCTGAGTTCTCAGCTGAGAAGTAAAATGGTTTAAGTAGATTTTGCTACCAAGATAATGCTATCTTCTGTAGGTGGTTTGGGTGCTGACTGTAATAAGGGTGAGTGAGATGATATGCAGATCCAGTGATTCACTGTTTTGGTTGTGTTTCCATTTTTCACAGTGCTCTTTACACAACATTCTGATCAGGTATACAGTGATTTTCCAAGATTCATAAGGATGGTACTAGGCACTATAAGAAGGGATAGTGATGGACAAACATGAGGAAAGCTGGCAGCAAATTTTTTAATTTGGTTCTTGTTATGTTATGCAACATTTCATATTCAATTCTGCAGCCTTTTGGAAAATCCTGTGACAAATTCTTGCTCCAGATTTTTAATTCCTGGAATATATAGGAATGAAATGACTTCAGAAAGAGAGAGGCATCACTTAAACCACCCAGAACTACTACAGTTCTGTTTTTTTTAACCTCATGAGTAGATGTTCACAGCAGTGATTGACTCCCAATCTAGCTGGATGCCAGAGGTAAGAGACCCATCTTTGGGACAGTGAGTAAACCGGAAGTTTGCAGAAAGAAATCACATGCTTGATCTTTTGACAGCCAAGGAAAAGACTGTTTTATTAAAACCATATTCACGGAGGAATAATATTTAGGGAGTTCAGATTTGTCTTTGCCAAGGTACACGATGAAAAACAGAGATACTGCACCATAGATAGAAACCCTTAACATATACTGAAGGAATAAAGAAACTTATTTCTTAATACATAATGTTAGTCTCAGTGGATAAATGAGGATTTATGTGGCACAAAGGACCTACATTTACCTAAGAAGACCATAATAAGGAGGCAAGTTTGACCTGGTATATGATAGGCTTAGTCATATAGCCAGCAGGTCATTAGTGGATAGCTGTTGATTTTGCATTCCACTTTAATTCCATTAATGTTTATTAAGAAATCTGCTACAGTTTAATGTCATCAGTAATCAATAAGAAGTTTTCCCACATGGGCAGGGGGACTTAATGCAACAGGCAGCTTGTACTACCCCACTTTAGCTTTCAGTATTCATGCATTTTTCATTACTGGAAAATAAATCCTCATATGACTGCACAATTACTTAAAGTTACAGAAAGCTTGCAAAGCCCAGCATGTCAAATTCAAACAGAAAACACATCATAAGACAATGCCATCACATTCAAATATAAAATATATCATATGACAATACCAGATCAGACTTGAAAACTGTACATGTGACAGCTGTCTGTAACAGTCTTGTCAAATGCAGTAATGATAGCTATGTGTAGATGCAGGACTAAGTATGGGATCATGCCTACTGGCAGACAATGACTTCCAATACTTGACCTCTAAGTCCGCTTCTGCCTTAATTTGCACAGGTTCACATTAGTGACTTTTTAGTGAGGAAAAAATCTGAAACCTCACTTTTCCTGCTCTTAAGAACAAAAATTATAAATATAACCTACAATAATCATGTGAACATTTTCAAGAGAGAAAAGAAAATTTCTATACCCATGCTACTGTCTCAGAGTAGCTAAGAATCCAAACAGAACTGGCCCGTTACGATTCTCCTGCTACCATTAATTAGGCGGCTGATCCTAACAGCAAAATTAAAATTAGCAAGCTGGATTTCTCCATACTATTTAGCAGCTAATATCCACGGATTGCTAAATCAAAGAACCTTGAGTCCTAACCTATTCAATAGTTTCCAATGGAATATTTTCAGGGCTGGCAAAAGCGCTTCCTGTATGCATGGCAAAGCATTAGAATTACAAAAATACACTGTCAGTCAACACAAATTATGGGTTGATTCGAAATGAAACAATAGAGTCCAAATCCATACTGACCCTGTTCTCCCTTCGTCCTTTGTGTATTTGATGACTTGCTGCCACAATTACTTATCTGCTTAGTCTGAAACTCATCACACTGGCCAGTCTGTACCCTTTTATTCACATGCGTTAATCTATTCTAACTTGATTTATATTTTTTATTATACTTTGAAGCTCTTTGGAGCTGTGACCATCGCGTTCTGTATTTATATAGGGAGTAACACATAGAAACAGGACTGCTATTAGAAGCCACAGCTATAAAAAATAAGAACAGTACTGATAAGAAACCCTTCAGATTAATTTCTTTCTGCTATCACACATACATTTAGATTAGTTGATTGCAATATTACCTACATGGGACTTGAGATCAACACAAAAGATTATGCAAACTGCAGACAGTTACTGAGCAGTCTTTCTCACTGTTCACATTCAGAGAGTCTTGTTCTTGATCTGCTGGTAGAAATTACCCCTCAGTGAGGCAAGACCAGACTTCTCAAAAAACTGCTTCTCTCCTTACAGTAGACCCCTCTCAGAGACAATTAGCTACAGGTCTCAGGTACCATATCTTCCACTCTCTGGCCATTGTCTGTCCTTGCTTTTGGTAATGGGAAATACCCTGAATTTAAATTTTCTATTTTGATAATCTTTTTTCCATATTTGGATGCTGGGCTCCTGTTGACTCAAAGTTAAGTTACAGAAAGTATGTAGATACCTCAAGTAGCTGAATTAGTCTTGTATATATCATTTACGTATCTTTTCTCTGCTTATGTGGAGATCATGCTGTAACTCCCAAGTTATGTAATGTAATGTCATGGCCATTTCAATTCTATCAATCAGGCTTACTGTATAGAAAAGAGGCCTGGCTTTTCAGATTTTGCTGGCATTACATGCCAAGGTGAATGGGGTGATTGATTTCAGTGACAGACTGAAGGTTAAATTTCTTGAAGAAACACTGTCTTAACTTGAGATAGGTGCCAACAAAACTATGTTATGAAGAAGACAAAGCAGTTACCAGATGGTTTTAAATATTTTTGTCCCACCTGTTACAGAAAGATTGGGTTGCTAGGGAATGCCCAGTGATATACAGAGTTCAAAGAGGAAATGTCAAGCTCATTTCAACCTTACTACCTTTTTACTGGGCTATACAATGAGATGGACATATTACTAATAGCTCCAATACCATAGAAGATGCGTTAAATTTCTTTCATTGATAGAATGACGCAAGACTGTTGGTTTCTGCATGGAATCTGTTACATGACTCACATTGACTTTGTCCAAGTGCATGTATAGGTTGATTTGCTGTGATTTGTTTCTTAACTGATTAGTTTATTAGCTAATGAGTTGTAAACAATAAGGTCATTGTTTACAAAGTATACTATTTATAAATGTGTCATGTTAGTATAATGTAACAATCTGGTATTAACATCTGAAATAAGCAACCCCTCCATATGCAGTCATACATTTTCCCTATGTTAGGCTGATTTGTTTTGACTGTGCTTCTAGAAGGATGAAGACTATGCGTAGAGTGACTTATGTCTGACACCAAGAGGGGGTTTCTTCCCAGAGACCCAGAAATGTCTGAGACTCATGATTTCTCCTACTCTTTGGTTTGTTACTCCCACACCAACTGGGGAGGTCAGCACTTTCATTCTGCAACCTCTAATGTTGCTTTTCTATTCATGCTAACTCATCATGGAGTTTGACCATAACCTAAAGCCTGATAGATAGGAATGTATCAGCTACAGTTTACGTGGTGACCTGCTTTTTCCTAAGCAGTTCACAGTTTAAAGAAGGATCCCATTATGACAGTAACAATTGCAAAACAGATGACAAAAATAAACATATGTTGCCTTAAAGAAAAAACTGTGTTCCTTTTAAAGAAAAACTGAACTGCTACTTTGACACCACTTTGACTTGGAAGCCAAAAAACAGTTCTCACCCTAACAAAGTCTCATATTGCAAAGTAATTCTATTCAAAAATAGAATCCTTTCCATTAAAATTATTAATTTACTGAAAAAAAAGCAAACACAGAATACCGGTAATCCCTCCTTGATTAATCACTTCTACTTCTTCCTCCTAGATTTCAGATGACCTAGTATCTGTCTTCTACATAGTTTACTGAAAGACCTACCACCTTAAACCTGTCCTACAGTGCCTCCTTTTCAGGCATCAGAAAATTACTTAGACTGAGAAAGTATCCAGCAGCCTGAACATGTAGCATGACCTAAACCTGTGAAATGCCTTTTTTTGTTCGCATCCAGACTAGGTGATTGCTTTGATAGCAACAGTTCAGACTGCTACAAAAAAAAACTTAAGAAGGTGAGAAAGATTTGAAATATTCCTGAGTGAAATCTGAAGGGTTTTGGCAGGTTAACAACTTATTTCTCTCACTGAAGGGAGCCTGGTAAGGAAATCTTTCAAGATATTTGTCTTGCACCAGGAAAGGGAATGAAACTGAAAACTTAAAATTATCTTTTCTGCCTATAAACTATGTTGATAATTTCCCACCAATACATCGATTTGTATTCTTTTTCTGCACAGCTCCTGAGATGTATACTCTCTTTGCTGAAACAGTCCAGGACTCTATGTTTGGACCTTATGTGCTGGAACTGTGTCCTTTCAGGTTTGCCTTGTGCTGACCAGGACGGTCATTTTAAATTTTTTGACATGGTTCTTGGGCATAACCTGTTTTCCTTTCTCAGAGTTGGGATATTACCTTCTTGTTGCCCTGAGCTGCATGACTGCAGCTGACCTTTCCAAGGTTCCTTACTGTTTTGGCACACTATTTCCCAGAATCCTGTATTTTGGGGCAGTCTTATTTCCAGTCTGTCTCTGGAAGGAAGCAATGGGCTAATACACACTCTCTACAGACTCTGCAGATGGGACTGTAAAACCAACAGTCTTCACCTAAATATTAAAATCATATGAAGATGAAAAACTTCTCATCTTACTTCTTCTTCCTGCTCTGCTATGTGGAGACATTCCTTGTGCTAATGAGCTGGAGGGTCAGGATCCTCTCTTTTTCCTTTTCACTTTTTTTACACAGTTCTGTGTTCTGCTTCTGATTTCCCCCACTTTTGTCTAAATAACTGGAAGGACTATTTTTTTCTTTTATTAAGGCAAAATCTTGCTGCCATGAGAGTCTAATAAGACTCATCAGGTGTCAAAAATCAGATGTCCAGAAGGTGTGCAGTTTTGCTCCATCATTAGTTAGCCTATTAGACATTATTGCTAAAAGGATAGTAGGGTGCCAAATACAACATGTTCTCCTAACAGTCCCTGAGCATTTTGACCTAGAACAGAGGCTCCTGTGCCTAAGAGAATGCCAGAACCATTTTACACTAAAATATGATCTCATAATGCTGTTTCTTCATTTTACACTAGCATGTAAATGGAAAAGGAACAAGCAGCCTAGACCCTAGTTATAGCTCCTGATGCAGTCAGTTTAATCTGTTAGTATAAGCATTAACAACCTACAGATGCATATGGGTCATACAGGTCATTGGTATTGTCATCATTACCAGCAGATCAAATTTCATCTGAACTTGTCTTTCTCAGGCTTCTGCAGCATGGTTTTACTTAACAGACTGAAGCTAAGGAGATACTGGTAAGAGTGCATAATGCTTTTATATTATGTTTACAAAATATGAGAGACACTAATGTGAAACCAGTTTCATCAGTTTGGTAAAGACTATACATTTGGTACTTACTATCTTGCACGGGTGTAATTGCTCTCTTTCTTCTTTCTGTTGAGCTACATGTGATCCAGCTGCAACTACACTGTTCTGTAAAATAGACTAAAGCTGGATTTAAAGAAAATTGTGCCACTTTCTAGATTATTTGCTTACTGAAGTGTCCTTCTGAGGATAAAGTTGTGGCAGTGCACTGTAACTGTTAGTACACCTTCAAAGTTATAGGGGAAAAAAAGATAGTCATTTAAAAATTAGGTAAGTAGGATAGGAATGAAATAGACAATTCCAGTTAGATAATAAATCTCAGATAAAGACTTTCACTTGCTTATACAAAACTTCTAAAACTTTTTTCTGCTATAATCCTTTCCTTCAGGAGCACAAATACCACAGAGCACATATTTGGATGGGTTACAGTGCTCTACATCCAGTCTAGCAGACTCTATTTGTTCCACTTGGTCTTGCAGCACCATCATGAGGTTACTGTTGAGGAAATAAGACAGCCTATCACCAAATACCACCTGCCAGAAGTATAGATGGAATTTGTAAGCAGTCTAGAATTATATGGAGCAAAAGCTATTCGGAGGGTAGATGGGAGTAACAAGTACTAAGAATGAGGAACATTGAGGACTTTTTCAAGGTCATTTGGGTTCCTCTCTCTTTTTAACAAGTTTAGTAATTGACATTATTTGAGCTATTTCTGCTTTCTTTGTGTATCTCTCAGTTAAAGAACAAGATTGAAGCCTTTGTTTAGACTTTTTGAACATAAAACCAGATCTCCCTTCCTTGTCTAGTTTGCCCTACTATTAATGCATTGGAACTTTTCTGCTCAAAATTCTGACATGGAAAGAGGCATGACAGCTTGAATTAATGCAGCCCCTCATCTATTTTGTTCTTTTGGAGGGTATGGGGGGTCCCCTACTGGGGAGAAAAGATGGGGTTTATACACATTCTCTTCAAAAATTCTCTAGGGGTATGATTAAGAGGCATGTTTCTAACAGTTTTGTTCCATTTATTTTCATCACCAAACTAAAGTGCTTTGGGCTTCTTAAAATAGAAGAACACTGATAAGCTCACAGTCACTGGTGACTGATAAAATATGTAGACACACTATTTCATGGATTTAGAAAACCCTTAGGAATGTTAAAACTGTGGATAAAAACCCAGAACTGTTGTCTTTTTTCCTACTAAATTGTAGCATCTATTAAACAATAGCCTCAATTCTGGCAATGGACAATAAATCTGAATTTCTTAGGACTCACACTGAGGCAAGTGAAGTAAGCTCATGCCTTGAATGTACGCTTGCTCCTGTAGGATTTTTTAATGAATCTGGTCCAAATGAGGGAGAATTTCTTGGTTTACAGAAATCTGAATCTAGCTGAGGGAGATACCAGCAGAAGCCCTTGGTCCTATCACATGACAATATCTAACAATGGTATTGAAGTGATATAACTCCAAATAGTCAAATATGAAAGTAAGCTTTTTTTTGAAAATAGACTTTTTTTTTTACTGGTTCAATATTTTCCATTATACTCATCATATGTATAGTTGTCTTATATGTGTGTGTTTGGGGAGGGAGGAAGAGGGTAGAGCAACTGAATTTTATGCCAAAGCATACTGCTTCCCTAGAAGAAGTAGTAAGAGAAAGACAATGTCAGAATCTTCATATAGAGCCCTGAAGTGTGAAATTGGTAAAGCTCTCTCAAATGGTTTTTGGCTGGGAGTACACATCTCAGCAATCCAGCCAATTTTATTACACATGCAAATATAATAAAACTATGCTTTTGTCAATACAGTCCTAAAAGAAATTCAGTTTTTAACTTCTGTAGATAATCCTAACATTCATGCTTTAGGCCACAGAAGTATCACAGCATGGACTTTTAGAGCGTATTATCTAAAGCAGCTTCTTTGACAGTGGCCCATTTAAACTAATACACAAGTCCTTTCCTCCTCCTCCTAAGCTAAGAAACTTGCTGAAGATGTGTTCCAGAATGCATGGAACATCCACACTGTTTCCCGCCAACTTTGGAGGTTTAATTGAGCCTTCTTCTCTAACCAGCTTTCTACTCTACTATAAAACCTATCATATGTAGGCTAACACTGTTAAACCAAAAACGGGTTCTTGCTCATCTTCCTCTTCATTTTTTTCCTACATAAAAAACAAATTGAATATCCATTCTGCTGCACAAAAGAGAAAATCTGAGAACCATGCTGGAAAAACAAATTTTTACTTGCAGCAGAATGCATTTGTTCCTGACTGCAAAGTTCATAGGCTAAATTTTGTTGATATCTGATAATACAGAGACTAACATAAAGCACAGCAAAGTACATTGCTATAGCAGGGTAGTCAAAAAATCCTCTGAGCAGGAGGCAGTGCAACATTCTTTGCGCTTCTCAGTCTTGCTACATCACTGTTGGTATTCTTGGGACAGTTAAATCTTTTTGGGTTTGCAGCCTGTCATGCCACATAGACTCTGAATCTGGCTCTTAAATTTCTTCGGTGTTTTACAGAGTTTGGTGTTAGTGAAACTGACCTATGGGGGTTCGTGGGGCATGATGTCATTTGCTTCTACAATAATACCACTTAATTTCTAAATTAGATGGTATTATTGGCACATCGCTGCAGTATGAAAGTGATTTTTTTCCTTAACAATTGTTTGTTCTTCTTTTCTGTACTTGTTTTCTCAATTACTACCCACTAACAACTATTTATATTTCCTAACCATTTCCTCATTTATGCCCACAGGGCATGTAATTGGTTTCAAAGAGTAGTATCCCTATGCCATCTCTTTTTTCCGATGATTTTTTTTTTTACCCAGTGATTTATTTCTAAGAAATGTTTTGCTCAGAGCACTATAACATTGAACATTTGAGGATGTGCTGCACCTCTGTGAGGTATTCAGGATATTGCACACTTTATGTCCTCTATTAAGAGATATTACAATATTCCTGGATTACCCACAGTCTGAACAGAGAACAGATTATCTAGTGATCTAGTGATAAGTCAAACTACTCTGTATTCAGTATTACTGTATCAGGAGATTATTTGATTAGGAAACATCAACATTATTAACATTCTAAATTTGTCAAGAATTTGGCTGTAACAGCTATTCTATGGGAGCCTGTATAGTTCAGCTAACAGTGCCTCAATATTAAGGATATGAATATTAGTTTGTAAGAAAGATGAAAGTCTATCCCTGTGAGTTGTGGTACTTTTTCCTTATCTAAGAGGACAGACTGAAGGATTGAGTCGAGCAGAAGTTCTAACGGTGCAGGTGGTGTACAAGACTTGTAAAGAGGAAGGTCATGCTTTCCACATTCATGAGAACAAAACTCTTGTAGCAAGACAGACTTAAGTTAGACATTAGGAAAAGCTTTGCAATGATAGAGATAACTGAATTTTGGAACAGACTGCCTAGAGAGACAGTTTATAATAGCTTACAGAAAAGGGATGGTCTTAGTGACTTCTTAAGCTCTTTTAGACATTATCATTATATCATTGCTTTTCTAAATATTTTGGCATTTAATGCTCAACAGATTAGGCAGTTTTGTCATGATTGAGATAATGGAGTACTGAAAAATATTTCATATTGTTTTCAGTCTTCAGCAAGTATGGTCCTTTTTAATTTCTTCTTTCACATTTGTCTTCAAACAAAGGATTCAACCTATTTTAAATATACAGGCAAGGGATACGACTTTAGTTATGTTTTATGGCTTTGAATTCCACAGATAGTTTTCAGCATAGTCACTGGAATAACACTGCTAAACACTTCAGCGATTTTGACAGCTTTCCAGCTATCACTTGTTGTTGCTTTCACAACAGAAAATCAAAATTGTTATCCATAAAAAATGAATGTTAAACATTAAATGTAGCCTTCTATAAGTCCTCAGGCTTTCATAGACAACACACATATTGCTGTGTACCAATGAAGTGATCATTAGTCCTTATTGCTGCTCTACCATTTATCCTTGAACTGCAGGAACAAGCCACTGCAGAACAGCGTAAGGCTGCTGTCCCACCCTGAAATGCAAGAAGCAGACTACTGAGAAATCAGTATGACCAATTAGGCAGAAACTTTTTTGGATTGATCTCCTTCTATTGCAGAGTTAAAAGACAGTGTTGGTCACACTGACCTCAGGATTTGGCCTGATAACTGAATAATTCTCAGAATACATGGCAGAACTAATACTGTACAGGACTCCATTGCAATATTTCTTGAAATTCAAGTTAAAATTAAGCTCACAAGAATGCTGCCATATCTTGTCACACTTGATTTAAAGATAAATTTGAAATATTGATCTCTGAATTTTAAATGAAAAAAATATAGCCATACTTATTTTAACAGACACCACGCATAACGGATTACAAAAACACGATCTTCTCTCACTTAATACAAAGGTAAGTAACTGGAACACAAGATATGTCTAAGACCTTCCCTAAAACCTCTAACAACTTGTCTGTGTGTTTTTGTTTCAAAATCAGACTTTCTTATTTTATTTTTGGTAGTAGAAAGAGTATTTCCTTTTCTTAACCATGTTAATGGCATATTAGTCCTGCACACCTTGCAATAACGAAGAGATGTCAGTAGCTTTCTTGAATACAAGAGTCGGGAAAAAACAGGGTTTTTTTTAGTAAAGATAATATGAAAATACAGAAAATTTGTTTATTTAGAATAAAATGCTTTGAAAAACCCACAAATAATCTTGAGATATATACAGATAAATATAAACACACAGATGGATTTGGTACCCATTAAGATTTCTACAAGTAATCTGAGTAAATGGAACATATTTACACAGGTTTATGTGAAAAAAATGCAAATACCATTATTTTTACCTTTAGGAGAATGTATTTTAAATTCACAGTATGTACCACTAAACTACTCCAAGATATCTCTGTGAAGAAATGGTCTAACATGAGGTAGTATCCTGAGGGATGGAGAAAGTTCTTGCGTGACTGATGGCCCCCTATTAACTTCCTGGGAGGGAAATGTTTATTAGTCGTTCTGATGTTGCTGGAAATTTGTACTCAGATTTTGTATCACTGTGAGGGCTGATATGTGTAAGTGCTATTTCAGGGGACTGCTGCATAATCTAGATGTTACATTCAATCATGTTTTGGCCACTGTTAACAAGAAAAAAAAAACAATAAAAATTCAAAAATATATGATTAAAGCATGTCTACTCAAGAAAACGTATTGGTATACCCAAACCAGTGTAATTATACCACTCTCCTATGTTAGTGTACGTCTCCACTTGTCTTTGGAATTTAGCATCTTTTCTGTTTCTTTCCTCTTTTTATTTTTGGTGTTTTTGCTAAGATTGAACCACTTACAAGGAGACACAAATGACACCCTAAAGGACACTCTAAACCCTGAAAAAAAATGTGTTTATACCAGAAGTCATATCACTACAGCTATATCACTACATTTTCCCATTTAAAAGCTCCTTATATTATGCTTCAGTTTTTTTAATATCTTATAGCCTATTGTTTTGTTCATAAACAAGTACTACACAGAATAGCAGAGTTGCAGAATCATGTTACAGAAGATGCCTGCAATTGCTGTCATGGTGAAATACTAGACTCTAGCCCCTAACACACTGAACTGCATGATTTCTGCGCATGATGCTCATGTACTCTAAAGCACATCTATAGAACTTTACACCCATATCTTACAGTAATCAATAAATTAAAAATCACTTATCTTCTGAGTTATTCTGTCTCCTGTTTGATGATAATATGTACAGGAAAACACCTTAAAACATGTAGTCAAACACTTTCAAAAGCAAATTGTTTACTCCTCCCAGGGCTCCAGATGGCACCATCAAGGTTTTGGGTTTTTTTTAAAGACTATAGGGAAGTTACTGTACACATCTGCTAGTTTACTGCAGTTCTTAACATCTTCTGTAAAACTGTTGGAAGAGCAAAGGCTTTCCTGACAGGAGTAAAATAGATATGAAGAAAGAGCAGAAATAAAAGTGAAGAGTTCAGGAAGTTCAGATTAATTCTCTAGTAGAGGCTTTCACAGATGGCTCTTAGTACCAGTCACATTTATATAAATTGCATTCAGCTGTCATTGACTTGTCATTGATTTCTAACCGATTTCTTTCTCTCATTAATTTTATTGCCTTAGATTTTCTTGTTCATTATACAGACAGTATCTCCACAAATGAGAGTTCCTAACCTTCTATTACAACTCTTAAAGCTTGGCAACACCACAGTATTCCTCTAATCACAGCAATGCCTATTATTTGATGGAAACACTTAATGAAACATCACTACTGGTGGGTGCAAACAGGAATTCAAATGTACAGAACAGGATTTCAAATGTACAGATCTGACATTTTTTCTTTAAAGGGTAGATTAAGAAGTCTTTCTAATCTGTTTATCTCTGCTTGCATCTCAAATTACCCTGAATCTGGAGTGAGAAAGTAACTCAAAAAAAGAAGTTGCTAGAGGTAATATGTAGACTGGATTTAAGATGAAAAGATGTTATTGAAATGCTTTTAAAACAAAGGACGGTCTTAAAACTGGCCACTGCTCAGAACACAGGTCAGCAACATATGGCATGGGAAATAGTTCTGCTCTTCTCTGTTCAGTGACCCATAGGAAGACTGCCAAAGAAGAGAGAGCCAAGAGCCATCGCACACTGAACAAATCTGTGACAGGCAGCTCCTCCTAGCTTTTGGCTTCCACTCTATTCCAAACCCACTGGAGTAGTGTTATTGGCACTATCTGCCTCTGCATTAAGCAAGAAATCAGTAGCATCTTGCTTCTTGAGAAGGCAACTCAGCAGGAATCAGGGGACTATGGGAATGCACAACCTTTAATTTGGAAAAGAAAAACCAAAATTAGCACATAAAAGAGGTTGCCAAGGTCTGGTCTGCAGGCCAGGCTCTCCAACAGGTTTGATCAGTGTTGTATGGGAACCAAGCACACAGTCTGGGATGAAGGGGGAGTTAACTGGCAACAAGATGATGCTGAATATTTTGACAGTCTCAAGGATATTACATTTGATAAGCCACTGATGGCAATTATTTATTTGAAAGAAAGAGAGGCTGGCACATGTATGTGTGTACACAGGAAGTACAAAGATAAAGTGGCATTCAGAGGAGTTCAAGAATGTTGAATGATTCCTGCCAGTCTGAAGCCAGCCCTGGTCCTCTGGGGCCTAGAAGATCTGTTAAACCAAGCCCATCTACCCTTCAATACAACAGCCACTAGTAATTTGACTAAAATTAAAAATCAACCACTAAACCCAGGTTCTGACAATTGAGTGGTAAAGATATCAGGAACTGACCCCACTAACAGATATTTTTTCTCAGTAATTAACTATGACCTACCAGGGTTTAACTGGTACAGAGTTTAACTGGTTAACAGGGTTAAATCTACCTTGGGCTTAACTACATACAAATGACAATCTAAACCAAAACTGAATGTTAACCATTAATCCCAGCAACCAAACCTAACCCAGCACTTAACTGCATCTTGATGACAAAAAGCTATACCAAAACCATTGATCACCCTCTACAGCGGCACAAACTCAGGCCATGCCAATTCCATCAGTATACCCCATTCATCAGATCTGTTTTTCATACATGCTACCAAATGCTGCTCCTGACTGTATGAACTGTACATCCATCAAACCTACACATAAGCTTTTGCTATCTTCAGCCCTTACTCTAAACCTTAGGACCTCAGCAAGAAACTGAACATACAGCCTTCTTTTCCCAGTCCCAAACCTAAGCAAGTATTTGCACCAAAACTACTAAACACCCGCACTCTGTAGTTTTAGCATTATGTAATCCAGCCATAATCCTACTTCAGTGTCTCTTTTCCTAAACCCTAACTACAGTCCTAATCCTTGACCATTCTCATATATAATACACGTGCATCAAAACCAGGCATGTGTCATTGGCACTTCCTTCACTCCAGTGCTGTTGATGTAGAAGATTCAGTAATAAACTGTTACTACAGTCTTTGTGCCTTCATAATAATCCCAAAGCTATCTCTAGCATCAAAATGTATTAGCCATAGTTGTATTTACTTTTGCTATCAGCTGTCTTTACAAAAGTAGGCATCCCCCTGGCTCTACAGTTTAAAGCACCCAACAGTAACCATACATTTCCAAAGTTCTCTTTTTTTTTTTAATTATAAAAGTAACCCAAGCCACAATGCCAGCCTTGACTATACACCTATGATCAGGCCTGTATTTCCCTTAAATCTATTTGCCTTATGAGGAATAAGAAGTTACCAGCCTAGTAGGTTTATACAAAGCAGAACAGAATTTGAGCTCCTCAGGATGTTGCTAAAATCCTTTTTTGGGTTTCTATATACCTAGCATTTGCTTCGACACCATCTAATCAGAGGTCCTGTGTCTCAATTGTTCATACATGTATTCCTACCCTAGTGGTATCAAGTAGGCATTTCTAACTACGTTTGCCCAAACTTGTAGTGTACTACTAGAGTAGCACATCTCAAATGAAAGCTCTAAACATTAACCTATCATTTCTGTCTAGGTAGAAAGGTTTGAGATGCAGAGTTTACTGTTAGCTCTTCAAACATACAGCATTAAGTTTCGTTATCTTGGAGACAATCTGACTGGAGATGTGGAATATATTGTCAGAAAGCTTTGGTAAATTATGGAAATTATGCAAAGTAGCAAACCAAGTAAATATCTGTAAAGTAAGCAGTTTATATTCTGACTTCATTTAATCTGTGAAGAAAGCAAGCTGAATAAATATAGGGGCTGGGTTTTTTTCTTTATACTAAGAAGCATTTCTTTCTGAAGCAAATCCTGAACCAGCATGTTTGCTTCAATGGAAACTCGTAACAGGAAAGCAAATCTTTCACGGCTTTAATCAGAAACATTTGGGCTTGAAGTATGAACTGTTTATTATCTGATAAAAGTTTGGAGCACTAGGGAAACTAATTTAAAAGAAAGATCTGAGACATAGACAAGCTACGGCAAATCTAAAACTAGACACCCGAGATGGATACAAGAGAACTGCAGTTTACCTGATAAATCTCTAGTTTAACAGTAGTGGTATAATTAATGAACATTAACAGACAGACGAATATGATAATCAAAAAATTCACTACAAATGGAAGGAAAACAGGTTTAAGGACAATGTTGTAATTAGGCCTTTAATGAAAAGAGAAAATAAGCCTAATTCTCATTAAGTATTATTTAAAGGAAAAGGAGGAGAAGAAAGAATAAAGAGCAATGAAAGTTGCTAAATTGAGCTTTGACGTCTTCAGCTACCTTTACCAGAATCTTGAAAGTGTTTGGGGGTGAATTTTATTCTTCATAGTTGGCAATTAGATATCACTTAGGCTGTTAGGAAGTTAGAGTTATTAAACCCTTATTCAGCAAAATACGTGAGCATCTAATTATATCCTTCTCTATTCAGCAAAGAAATGTACATACACTTTTGTGTGCCTGACATTGTACAGACTGTTATACAGAAAAAGGAATTTCAAAAATGACCTTTAAAGGAAATCAAATTAAATACCCCAGAGGAAATAAACATCCTTTACTATGTTCAAATGTTCTTCCATTTTCCTACAGTTTTTAAAAGTTTTGTAGCACTCCCTACAGCTTATTGGAAGCAAGAGAACCCTTTAAAGGTGAAGAAAACTGAAATGATGATAAACTTTGGTAGATTAAACATACAAACACAGTGTTTCAACCAAAGAGGACTTCAAGAAACAACTATCAAAAGGAATCAAAACTAATGAGAGAATGCTTCTGAGCATTCAGAGAAGATAACACCGTTTCAGAGAAGCCAAATTCTTTGCATATGTTCACTGTGGCAGAAAGAGAGGAGATCCTTATGCCAGAATCCTTCTCTGTAGAGGACTCAAAGGATCTGTCTGAAATTGAAGTAACTATAGAAGAGATTCCAGGTTGCTTTGACATTATGAACAATATCAAATCACAAGGACTAAATGGTATACAAAGACATCTAAAGAAAATGAAACAGACAAATTACTCACAGTACTGAGTAATCATTCCCTTAAAATCACCATGGCATCTGAGTATTGGGGAGGGGGAAAATACGATACCAAGTCTTAGAACTCCAGGAGAGATGTGAGAAATAACAGGTCTGTAAGCCTGACATCTGTAGAAACTGTAACGAAGAATGGACATTTGGATAAAAATAAGCTATTTGGAAAGAATCAACATGCCTCTGTAAAAGGAGCCTGCCCCTCACAAACCTAGTGGAATTCTCTGAAAAGGTCACCTCTGTGCAGTTAAAGTGATGCAGTTGATAAAGTCTGCATGTATTTCTAAAAAGCTTTCAAAGAAACTAAGCAGTCATGGCATAGGAGGGAATGTCATGGACAAATGATTGGTTAAAAGATAGGAAACAGAATGTAGGAGTAAATGATCTGCCCTCATGAAGAAGTGAGGTCACTAATGGCATTCTGCAGGGATCTGTACTGTGACTATTGAACATTCACAAGATGGAAAAGGGAATGAGCAGTTAGGTGATAAAAGTTTGACAATACAAAGTCATTCAAAGTAGTAAGGACAAAGAGCAGCTATAAAGAACTACAGAATAAGTCAGAGCAACTGGGCAGTAAAATGGCAGATGAAATTCAATGAAGAAAAACATGAAGTGATGCATGTTGGGGGAGCAGAGCAATCTTAAATTCATATGCAAAACAACAGGCTCCAAGCTGACTATTATCACTTGGAACCAAGACTTTGGGAGTTATGATAAATGGATTCATGAAAATAGCTCAACAGCAGTCCAAAAAACCAAAAGCAAATGTTAAAAATTATTATATAATAAAACAAAAGAAAAAACACCACAAGCAACTACGGTAATCCATGATTCACTGTTACCTTGCATATTGCATTCAGTTCTGGTCCTCTCATCTCAAATATAATGAACCTTGAAAAGGTTCAGAGGATGGCAGCAAGCATGATCAAAGCTATGAAAAGGCTTCTGTATAAGGAATGATCAAGTAAGAGAAGACTCCTCAACCTGCAAAAGAGATGACTGAGAGGGAACATGACAGAAGTGAGTGGCATGCAGAAGGTGGCTTGGGATCAGGGTTTTTTTTAAACCAGCCTTGTAGGAACTAGGTGGCATTAACAAATTAGGTGCAGGTTCCAACTGAAAAAAAAAAACAAACAAAAAAACCCTGATGCATTAATGCAACATGTCATTAAGATGTGGAAATCCTTGCCACAGAATGTCATTGATACCAAAAGTTTATATGAGTTCCATAAGAGTCTGGATGAGCTCATGGAAGAGAAATCCTGCACTAATTATGCATTGCCAACTACATAGAAATCACATCTGGTTTACTAAGTACCTGAGCAAAAAATAGCTGAAAACAGGGAGAGTATCAGGTGTAAAACTCAACTATTAGAGGTGCTTGTCCAAATCTTTCTCTTCCCAAGCATCCATTTATAGCCACTGTTGGAGATGGGATCGCAGGGTAGATGGACCTTTGATCCAATTCAGAACAATCACTCTTATGTTCCAGCAAAATTAGAGATGGTGAGATGGTCCTGGAATTGGTTTGTTCCTAAAAGTGGACCTAGAAACACTTATCTCCAGAAACATACCCCAGGCACATTATGACACCTGGAGACAGACCGAGACTTCACTGAAGACTGGCTGAGTGTTCCCTGCAGACCACCATCCGGGGTGCTGCTGCAGGGAAAGCCATTGCATCTTAGTTATCTAATTACCTATCCTAGAAGAATGGGAACCAGGCTGAGGGCACCTGTCTGTACATAGCACAGCCTTTGTGACAAATTTGAAACTGGAAACCTAAGTGGAGCTGTAGACTAGACACCAACACAGAGAGGCGCAGTAACAAATGGAACAGATATCCCATGCTACCAGAGATGTTGTCATCTTATTTTTTGTCTACGAACTATGTCATAAAATAAATTATCCTTTTAAAGTAGCTATCTCTATTCTTTTCTTTTTCTACCATGTACTAAGAGATTCTGGAGACTAGGACAGGGTGAAGAAGTAAGACTTTCTGTATATTGTAGGGCCTGACAACAAGGACTGATGAAAAAGCAAAGTTATAATGGCCACTTCTTCCTCCTATGGTAACAGCAAGAACGAAGAAGCCCTTTGCAGAGAGTCTGGGAAAGGACGTTAACAAATCGATAAAAATGCCCTATATGCCCTTAGCAACACCTGAATGGTGAGTGGGTAGCTTCTTCTGTGAGACTATTATTTCCACTATTTGAAGATCTTTTCTCAGACAGTGATGTATGTTGTATGAAATTCATCTTGAGGAAAACATAGCATCCCAGAGGACTCTCACTGATTTGAGGCCATGCTTTGTCTTTCCAAAGCTCCTCCACTGACTTTGTCTGCAAAAGACCTTTTTAATGTGATTTTGAGATTTTTATACTACACAGCTCAACCAAGGCTTTGAGGATGCCCTTAGGAGGAAGACGTACAATGTATAAGGAGCTCTACTCCTAGATTATATACTGTCAATTTACAGTGTGGGTTGCTCCATCAGAAATAAGGCAGAATTGGAGTGATACACTGAACCCCAAGCATGCTGTTCTTGATATTATTGCTTCTCTAAGACAACTAAGAAGTATCATCAGAATGGTATTTTATTTCTTTCACACCTTCATTTACTTTTCCAGAAACAAAAAGAGGTATAGCAATGCAGGTTGAGCAGGACTGGAGAAGAGGATGGGGAGAGCTTTTTTTTTTTTTTCCCCAAAAAGCATAGAGACAGGAGTACATGCAAATAATAAAAAGCTAGGAAAGGGCAGGAAATCTGTACCTATTAATAAAAAAAGCTTTTTGAAAGAATTCTGAAAAAGAAGCCATGGAAGCCTATGTACATTAATATTTTAGCTCCTAGCATAGCTGTACCCATAGCATATGTCTGATTCGTTTCCTATTTCACTGGATGGTTTGCCTGCATCTCTCCAGCAACAGTCTCTCAAGTGATAACAAAATATTTAATCTTTTGTTGTCAAACAAATAAGAGTTTTTTGCTGTTAAAGTTTGCAATTTTTAATGATTTTGGGTGAACTTAATAGTACTTTTATAAATGACTCTTTCACTCTGTCCTTCCCTCAAATGCCAAAACAGCCCCCCTCACTAATCTCTTTGCAATGTGAGTGTTGAACCCTGAACACTGATTACGAGGATAAGATTCAGATGGTTAAAATGTATTGCAGCAAGTGAAATACACACTTTACCTTTAGCCTTCTTGTTGGTCCAGTGCACAAATGTTTTCATAACTTAAGTTTCAATGCCTAAAACTGTTTTTGCTTCTGGCAAAACTTCTCAAAAGTGCCTCTGGAAAACTGAGAGGTTCTCCCCCCCACCCCCCCCGCGCTAAAAACAGCAAAAGTATGCATCAGAATTTACTAGTACTCTAGTACTTTACTAATACTAGTACTTTGTGAGTAAGTCCACACTCCTAAAACTACTCTCCCTCTCCCCCCCCCTCAAAAAAAACCAGCTCGGTGTAACTGCTTTTTTAAGTGCATACACATTAACCTCTTGAGACTAGTTCAGATTGTTCCCTCTTGCAACCTATGTTCCTTCCTCTAAGCTTTGTGATTGCTGATATATCCACAGTACTGCCCTGAAGGGAAATAAATAATGAGCTATGAATTAATCAAGCTGTTCATTTCAAACATTGTTTCTAATTTAGACTCTTTGGTGGACAAACTGCACATGAACTGCAGTGAACTATTCGTTTCTGCTGCCTCTATTTGGTCACACTTCATAAAGTGCAGGAAACTAAAATGGATGTCTTCCTTCACAATCATTATTCTTGTAGCTGACAATCACTAGCAGAGATTAAGACCAATAGCTTTTCCTTGCTCATTATTTAATGAGTTCGGTCATCATTTCTATCAAGGACTCTAACAATATGCTATGGTTATTGTAATTACTGAATGTGAGATGTTGCTGCATATTTAGATTTTTGACTATATATTCTAATAGCATAGCCACTGATGCATAAGTAAACTGTCTAGCCTATTAATTCCTGCAAAATGGATTCTGCCAGTTCATAAGAACTGAGGAGAAACTAAGGTATGAGAGAGAATATTTGAGTATTTTAATATAATTGACCCATTTTCTCATCCTTTATTCTCCCCCCTCTAATAGAAAGTGATTATAACTTGCATGTATTGTTTAATTAATAACATGTATTTGCCATAAGATATTTAATTTTCAAGATACTTTCGATGACTGTGACTCTACATATTACATGTGTATTAATACTTGTTTTCTAATTGGTTAACCCCACCGCAAATGGATACGGGGATCTGAAGATGCTAGAACGTTTCCTGCTTTCAAGTAAACTCGATATAAATCATCACAATGAGGAATTCTGACTCTCTATTGCTTCCTGCAAGAATCAGAGGATTCCCTCCTCCAAGACAGCTAAAGCTTCAGGAAGCAATTAGTCAAAACCTAAAGAGAAGAAAGAGGTTAATCTACCAAAGACATTCAATGAGGAAAACAAGTGAACTGAGCGCAGCTGCCCACAGAACATGTCCTTGTGGCTTTGGATGGAGTCAATGGCTCTAGTTATAGTATCTGAAGAGATAAATCAGAGGTGAATCTAATGTTTGTTCTGTTATATCACTGATTTACACATTGTCCAGTACCAACACCTACAGCTAATTTTGAGGAAACACTTGCTAGGTTCTGAAGCTGCTAGGAGTCAGAAGTCTTTCCCACTAAACACATGCCTTTGAAAAACTCAGATTTTTCATAGGGAAAAGTGTCTAAAAAAGTCTAAACAAAATGAGAATTCTACATTTAGTGTGAAGTGTCTCAACAAGAAGTTTTGGTTCAGTAAGTGAGTGTAAGCTGATGTGAAATAGTTTGTCACAATTTTTTATTTCTATCTTCTGTGACATAAATTTGAAGTGAAACGGCATTCTACAGCAATTTAAAACTAGTTTCATGTTGATGTAATGTCACTGCTTTGGAGACAAGACTGAGGCTGACTAATCTTCAATTCCACAGAACATCCTCACCCTTTTTGAAGTTGGGTGTAACATTTTCCAGTCATCAAGGACCTCCCCTGATCTCCACAACCTTTCAAAGGCAATACAGACTGCCCTCACAATGACACCATCCATCTCTCTCAGCACTCTTGGGTGCATCCCATCTGTACCTTTATGGGTCAAGATTTCTCAAGAGATCCCTGACACAATCCTCCTCCATTATTGATCCCTTCTCTCCTACTCAGGTAGGTCAAAAGGCTTCTCTTTGCCCCTGTAGGATGGAGCCCACCAGCCCAACTCGCATGTTCTTCACTTTTGCCCCCAGCCCCCTGCAGCCACTCCTGGTTTGCTCTAGGTCTCCCTGGCAGCACCACTGGTGCCCACATGGACAAGCAACAAAGGCAAAAATTCTGAGGGCTGGAGAAGCCTCAGCAATCTCTCCAAAACATTTTGAATCCAGGCCTCTGGCAAGTGGCAGACTGACAAAAAGTCTGTTTGCTGGATGGTAACTCCATGCCCCACAGAAGAGTCCCCAGCTGCCATCACCCATGGCTTCCTCTTTGTGCTAATGCCAAGTTCAGGCCCAACTAGCCATGAAGCCTACTTTAATGGAGCCTGTTCTCTTTCCTGGGCTATCAGGGCACTGTACCGACTCTGTAAATTCAGGCCTGAGGGTGGGAAAGGAGACTTCCTCCTGCTGCCAGGAGTCACAAGCCTCCAAGCTCCACCACCTCAGCAGTCTCCATCCCCTTCTTGCTTGAGCAGTGCCCATGGCTGCCCTTCCTTCTTCCCACTGCACTCTCACCTGCGCTGGGTCTTGGCAAGGGCCCCCCCATCTGCCATTCATCCTCCCTGACACTGCAAGGAGGCCCAGCTCCTCCTGCAGCTCCTCCACCAGGGATGGCACACCACAAACAGCGCAGCCCTTCCCCAGGGCAGCCCGGCGTGACACCAGCCCCCCTGCAGCCCCACACAGGATGGGCCGCAGCAAGTATGGCACTGGGCACTGAGCCCTGCGGCCTGTCACCACCACTGGGGCCTGCTCCCGCACCATCCGCAGCAGTGTCCAGCCCTGGGCCCCGCCAGCTCAGTTGGCTCCCCCTCACCAGCTAAGCAGGTGCCTCCACCACAGGCTACACTCCCCACTCCCCACTCCCCACTCCCCACTCCCCACTCCCC
>NW_020447220.1:1232858-1248295 GCF_003343035.1 Apteryx rowi
CTGGGCCTGAGCGGCTGCACTCACCCCTTTTAAACAAGAACCAGCCAATCAGGAATCAGCTAACAAGCAAGGGACTGCCAATCAGGAAGCCGCTAACAGGAGCTGTGGGCTGTGGAAGCCGCTGGAAGCTTCCAGCAGCAACAGGCAGCAGCGGCCGGGATTTCAGTGTGAACACAAAGCCGAACAAGTAAGCAACCAACAAGTTGCAGCAAGAGGAAGTTCTGGCTAGATATAACTAAAAGAAATCCGCAGGGAGCGTGTTCACACTCTGGAGCAGGGGCCCGGAGAGGTAAGCCCCAACCGGCCTGGCCTAATGGCAGCCCTGCTCCGAATTGTGGACTGGACCGGCTTGGCCTCCGAAGGCCCCTGCCGACTTAAACCATTCCCCAAGTTACACCAGCGTGCTCATGCAGATTCAAGTGTGTTGTGTTAACTGGCAATCCATACTTGAGCTCAATAACCTTACTGGAAGGCTGTGAATATAAGAGAGTTTGCAGTGGGGTCAAGCTAGAAATCTGCTCACATCTGCTAGCCCAGTGGATGTATACCCAGATAAGACTTATGAGAAAGGGCTACAGCGTACATAATACTTCCTTCTGCTACTTTCTCAGGATCCAGCCATTGGTAACTTAAGCATTTCCTGAGCTGACATTGTTGCTCTATATTTAATAATGCAAAGAATTTCTCTTCCAGTAATTTGTCGTGTTTCCCCTTGAACCCATGTAAGCTTTAAGCAATGACAGCATCGTGTGACCAGGAATTTCAGAAGTTAACTGCTCATCATATGAAGAACCACCTCTTTTTGCTTGTTTTGAACCTACCTCTTGCTAGTTTTGTTGATGCCTCTAGTTCTTTCATAGGCAATTAATTCCTGTTCACATGTCAGACACCATACATCATTTCCTAATATACGTCTAATCACTCTACTTGTGAGTTTATTGCCGCTTACACATGTCATTACTGAGTGGCAGGACCAAATGAAGCTGTGACTGCAGGGTAGACGTAGGCCTTGAATAGATCCAGGTTTAAACAGGCAAACCTCTGCTGTGGCTAAGTCTGTTTCTGAGGGAAAGGTTCAGGTATTATATTTCCTGAAAGCCCTGAGCTTTTCATCTGTGCAGCTACTCCAGTCACTCAAGTATCTGGATGGTGCTGTGTTTGTTCGTGATAGATGAGCTGTATCATTAGGTGTCATTGGCATTTGAGTCTGGAACATCTCATGTTACCCACTATTGATCTGACAGATGTTGAATAAGATAGAGGACAGTATTACTTCTTGTGGGACCTGGCATATGAGAGCTTTCAGTATTAAAAATAGCTGCCCGTCTCAGACCTGTGAGATATAGCAGAAAAGAAATGAGTAAAGACAGGATAATGTCATTCTAATGATTCATGCCATGTTGTGCAGCTGGGCCAATCATACTGTATGATTGACTGATACTAAGACAGGAAACTGAGATATTTTTCCCCAACATTGTTGATGCTTTCTATTCTCTTTATTATACTTAAAAAGAAACTATTTTTTACAAACCATTTCTATTAAGGTTTTGAATGCCTTCCAAAACTTTTATGTAATCAGGATCCTGGAAAAAAGTCATCCTGGAAAGCGATCTTCTGTCAGGCAGTTGTTCCCTCATCCAGGCAGAGCTACTTCCAGGTACGTATGGGTAACTTCCAGGTCCAGCCTAGACCAAAATTAGATCAGTGTTTGCTAAATACTAGTTTCAAAAACATAGCATAGCAAGATAGCATACCTCTTTAAGAACACTTATTATACTTGGAATTATTTGTGCAGATGTGTTCTTGTATAAAAATACACTGCAGATAAAACAAAGGTTTATTTTAATGTTCAGCGTAAGGCCTGAATATTCTGAAAGGAAAAAGGTGGTGTGTATAGTTCTACCAGCAAGGCAACCAACATATTAAAAATGTTGAAGGCTGGAAGAAAGAGGGCTAATCTTCAAAAGCTGATATGAAAAAGCTTTTACTAACTTATACTAAATACATTATTTTTGACAGGTAGTGAGAAATATTTTTTAAAAAAGATTAATTTTTCACTGCCATAAAATTAGCCTTACTCATTGGGTACATCATTCAAAATCCAACAGAGCTGATGAGAATCTTTTGGTTGACTTCGGTGGATTCTGGATCTTTACTGATGTCTTAGCTCCTGAAAATTCCAGTCCCCAGCAAAAGCACATGGATAATGGCTCAAGATTTAAAAGGGAGGATCTATATTTCACTCCAACATATATTAAAAAAAAATCATCTGGATAAAGAATGTGCCTGACCTTTTATCTGTAGGATTCTGCGAACTCAATCTTTCATCTGTCTGCCATATTTGAAACAAGGAAATGTTTTGTCAGATAATGCTCTCAAACTGCAGCTAAAGTTTTATCATAGGATTGAAATGGAAAGTAATTCTGCTGTTAAAATCAGTCTTGCTAACACATAAATCTACTGACATTATTGAGGTTGCCCTTCCAGTGCATTTCAGCATGTTTTACTAGATTTATGATGAATACATGTAGATGGAAAAACAGATTAGATTGAACAGAAGATGTGACAAATATATTCTCTTTGGCTCTGCTCTGACCTGCTCACATTATACTGAAAAGCACTTGTATAGAGCTTGTATAGAGTCTATCACTTACTATTAACTGAAAATAAATCTTTATTAAAATCTACCTAGCTATAAAGATTCTAAAAATTGTGTAGAAAAAATATTAATATTTAACAGGCTCTTTTTTACATTTCAATTAAATAATAAAGAAAGAGTTCAATATGTACATAATTTCATATTTACAAATTAATCTTAGGTTCTGAAGGAAATTTGCATGTACTGCAGGCAAAAGATACTTTTCTTCAATATGTTGCAACTTTTTCAATGTTTTTTGAAATTCAAGCGGATAAGATATCTTTATTCCAGAGACACAGCACAGAAAGCTAATGGGAATATATCCATCTGGAGACATTTTTCCTTCAGGACTAAACAAAAGGGGTTCATAAATCCCATAGCTCCTGCTTTTGGCTTCTTCTGGGGAAAACACTGTATGAGATAGGAAAGTTTTCTTGCTCTCTACTCTTTTTGTCATGAAATACAAAGCACATTTGGTCTGAACAGATGGCCACTGAATTCAGAGGAAAGAATCCATTGATTTCAATAGGAATTGGATCAGGTTTGTAGTCTCAAACCTACTAGTAGGTTAGAGTATTAATTTGATATTTCTGGGAGTAGGATCATGGCTCTAAATATGTCTGCCAAATCTAACATTCCCAAATGGAAGCTTCAATTTCAAAACCTGTGCAGAAGTGTGTCACTTCTAGTTTGTTTGAAAGTAGCTATATGATAGGTATTGCAGCACACAGGTCAAATTCATACTAGGATGTCTAATACATGTTCCTTGAGCATTCACTTTTCAGATAACCAAACTATCATGAAGACTGTTAAAAACTATTCTAGCAGCTCTTTAGCTCATCAGTCACAATAAAAGCTATGAATATGTTTGAAGCAACATGCTGTTATTTTGCAGATGTTGAGAGATAACATGTATGTCTCCTTGAAGACTTACCCCCTTGCTGAGAAAAATTCCATGATGGTGAAATATTAGGAAATTATACATGTGTTGGGTGGGCAAACTGAAGCCAAGAAGGAGGAATTGATTATCTCAAGAATTAAACATTGGATCACAGAAACAGCAAGGAATAGACTCAGGATCTCTATTTTCCTATGACAGTATGTTGCTATACCAGTTTCTATTGACTGTCTTTATTTCTACCAATTTGACATTCCAAATAGTTCTGTTTGAACCCAGAAGAATCTATTCAATAGAAACATCCAAGTAAATCAGCAATGTGAACATGACATACTCTTGCACAGGATTTAGGAGGGTTCTGTTTGTGAGAATGAGATTTTAAAGATGCATTTAGAACTGAGTTGCTGCTTATTTGTTTGTTTTCTGAGGAAGACTCTTACCTGGGATTCCTGTGATCTTTGGGGGATGTGGTCTAAATACCACACTGTGAAAAACAGGGTGCAGTAGTGAAAAATTCCTGCAAGCTGTGCCAGAAAATTCATTGACACAAATAGATTGTAATAGGAAGGAAACAAACTCTGCCTGTACCAGCTTTTTTAATTAAATACCTAAGATCTCCTCATTCCTGTCTTGCCCTTCGTGCTGTCACTCACAGTTGTTCAAAATGCCATCAAATCAGAAATGCTCACTTTCTCACAACAAGTGGTAGCATTTTTCACATGTTCTTTGCACAGCTGTTTAATGACCACACAAACTGCAGCTAAGCATTAACTGAGACATAATTCTGTTGCACAGGAATAGAATTTTGCCTGCTTCATTTGAACCATGGGGCATCTGCCCCTGCAATTCTCTTATGAACATAATCATTACTGTAGGAAGCTATTCCATGATGATGAAGGTACCAAAGAGCAGAAACCTAGCCTAGAGCTTTTTGTCCTTGGAAGATGAGTAAAATATTTACACTGATTAAAAATAAAATTAAAAATTCCATCCCCCATTATGAAAATGGAGTAGTTAATATGACTAGAGATTCTTTTTGTTACATTGTGAATATTCTATTCACAATATTCAGTTTGAGTACAAGTTGCACTATTTGGGGTTCTTTGAATAATTCAGATGCATTCATTTACTCTTGATTAGTGGATCGGGTTCTTCAAAAAGTGAGTATTTATTTTATTTTATGACATGTAGCATTAATAATGTATTACCTTTCTCACAAGCTGCTTTTCAAAGAAAGCAATAAAAATATGCAGGGAGACAAGACTTCTGAATAGAGATTAAGGAACCATGGAGCCACTTAAGCTGTCATTTTGAAAATAGTCTATTATAACTGCTATTTCCCAGGGAGGAAAAATACAATCTTGATAATGCAAAAGGGTGAGTAACCTGGGCTGAACAGATGATGCAATGCCAGAGAATTACAGCAGTGACTTCAGTACAAGAAATGACAGGCAATAGTATTCCATGTCTTCATTGTGATGAGTATGTGTTTTGATAACAGCTTTTGAGTATTTTTATAAAGTATTACATGGAATTTCTTTGGATTATCAAATAGTGTATGAAAATTGCAATGGGCAGAGGCCAAATAAAATTACTAGGACCACTGGTAATATTAGTATGGCAAATGAAAAATTAATCACAGCTGCAAAGTCTGAGGACTTTAAAGCTTGCAGAAGAAAAAAAGTTAAAAACCATCTGGTTATGGAGAAACTCTTCTGAAGAAGGGCCATTTCAGCAGATATACTAAAGAAGTGGCTCCTGAGAGACGTGATCAGTCTCAGTGAGTTGTGAGCATTGTTAGTTGTTTAGATGTCCTTGGCAGACTGCACAAGCCTGTGAGAAATGCCCTAGTCAGACGGACCGGAAGTCTGTCCAGCCCTGTGATCTGGCTCCGACGAGGCAGCTGGACGTGCTGTTCAGGAGTGTGTACCTAGTCACCCTCTGCTGTCCTGTCCCCTCATGCTGGCCTCCAGCAGCCACACTTTCTAGGTTAGGAGTGTGGGAAGCTGTACCCCTGCCCATCCCTTTTAGTATCTGCGTATAGATATTTCTCTAACCCTTATTGACCCTGCTGGTACTGTCTGCCTGCACAACCTCCTGTGACAGAAATGTAAGTAAGGTAAATAGGTAGGTAAGTAAGATGAGTTAATTGCAATTAAATGTTGCTATCCATTGTGAGTAAAATTTACAGGTGTGCTTACATTTTTATAAAGATTTTCATTCTAGCCTAAAATATGAAGATGCGAAAAGGATAAGGTTAAAATTAAGGTTGAATAATTTTTACTTCCCTTTAAGGACAGAGTTTTTTAGATAGAAAGCCGAAAAGGGAGCATCTGACAGTACAAGAAGTTGATTGTAAAAGTTACCACGTTAATATATATTTTAGTGCTAATTTCATTCTGTTTTGGAATTTGACTCCCAAAACTTCATGACAGCTTTAGTCATCAGCGTGTCCTTGGTTGCCAGTTGTTTCTCTATTGACTGCCTTCCTGGAGTGTTCAGTTAGCATATCTGTTTTCTCTTAATTTCACTTGTTGACTGAAAATCATATGAAAATCAAGAAAGCTCAGTTACCTTTGCTAGCTTCATTTCTAGTATCACACTTAGATTACTCCAAAATATAGCTCCCTTAAACAGAAATTGAGAGGTAAATTTTTCTTTTAAAAAAAAAAAGTTTCTTTTTTTTTTTGCTAAAATCTTTTTTGTTGCTAAAATCAAAATAATTGGTTAGGTTGTGTTGAAAGACCTGACAGGAACAAGCTGACATAGCATCTGGAGATATCACTCAGACCTTTTCTTATTCCCAAGCTTTTTATAACTATGCTGGTTAGGGATAAAAACATGTGATGTAATGCTTGCTGATTTGCACAAATCACTTTCATTACATTTACATCAATACATACAATTTTCCATAGTAACAGTACTACTATCAATTAACACTTTTCAGCACTAAAAAGTAATTGTAGCAAATAACTATACCTTCTACTGTGATAAATATATGGTTTTCCTTTTTTAAACAAACAAGGTTACAAGGTTACAATAACCTTGATTAATTCAATAGATTTTTTATTGAGCAATATAGTTACAACCTACTCATGTCAAACTTCTTAGACTTATGCTTTCTTCACTGGCAACTTCTGAACAGCTAAAACCTCTCTAGAGGGTCAACACTCAATTGATCACTACATTTTAAACCCTTTATGCAAACTATCAATTATAGAATCAATAGTCACAAACCCTGGCTTTTTAAATTTGTGTTAATAAACTGAGTAAAAATGGACACATTCCTCTATGGAAAAATCTGTAAGTGCTTTAGTTCCTACAGCTGCCATAAACTGCATTTAAGAAAGTGGCAAAGAAGTTCATACAGACTTTGTGAAATGCAACAGGCATATGTAACTTTATCACATGCTTACAGTACAAGTTAAGAATTGTAATGTAGCAGTATAAAAAAAAATTTTCCTAGTAGGAGTATGAACTTTCTGCACTTTCATCACAAGCAGAATTTCTTGCTTGAATTTTTATTTATAATTATTACATTTTTATGTCATATCTGGTCTGCGAAAGTGGCTATGTGAAAGCAGTAAGGATTTGAGAGAAACCTGAGAAAAAAAAGAGGTGAAGGACTCACAGTAAGAGCAGTATGTTTCCATAATTAGAAAAAAGAAAGATGGAGAGGAAATTATTTAAAAATACAAAAAACAAACACACAGTACGTATTTACACAACTGTGCATATTCATACTCAGCTGATCTGAGAACCAGGCAAATATAACTCTTTCATGTATACTGACACCCACACTGTTATTATTGGTGCATGTCTCTGATGTTAAACGTTCATCCTAGATCATCTATAATCTAGGAACTGGCTTGAGTAATACAACTAAAGATGCTTTTCCATTGCAGACTGAAATCACTGTTGCATATGCCTCAAATGTTTTAGCTTTACAAGTTCCTCACATATTTCTACTGACTGCCTAAAGCTGATGTTAACTTCAGCTGAGCTGCTTCCAGGTACAGCCAACTATTACCTTAAAGAGTAGGTGTTTCAAGAAATTTTACAACTTTGGGGCCTTTCTAGAAAGCAGAAAGTTGCCAAACCTGGCAGACAAGTCCTAATTCTAATGCTACATTTTTTGTATATTAGGCAGATGTGATGAGTAAGGCAGCTGCTGTTAAGTTATAGGCTATTGGCAACTCAGTCATGTGTTCACATGTGGAGAATATGCAGTGTTGACATAGTCCAGCAAATAATAAATTAATAATGAGCAATAAGTTGTCAAAACCAATGGTGCAGGCTGGAGTAAATTTATAAAACTTAAGTGAGAAAGAGAGTTTGAAATGTGCATACAAGGAGTTGCTGAAATTGAAAAAATTTACCAGAGAAATAGATTCCAGCACTTCTGCTAGAAATGGCCTGCCAAGTTTGTGTTATTGTACAAGGCAGATGATGGCATTGCAAGAGATTTCCAAGTGAAGGAGACTCGGGGGTATCACCCAGGCCAGTCCACTATGCCTTTCACCCTCAAGTGCTATTTTCCTGTAAGTCAGTGACCTTTCTCCAGGTGATAGCTGTTACTGATGCTGAGTGGTACCAATTTCACTCATGTAATTGTTTTCTTGGTTTGTTGCAGTCACAGGCTGTTCAGATACAAGCACTTGGCAAACAGGTAAACTCTTAAAAAAAAAAAAAAGATACCTCTTCCCAGTACATAAGATTTTTTTTTTTCATGAAGAGACAAGATATTTATCTACTTGTCTACATTATGGCAATGCTCCTTGCATGATTTTTTGTTGTTGATGTTTCTCCTACACAAAGGGAAACATTATTTAATGTTTTCATTTGATTCCTCTGTGGTACAGGTGCACATGCCTAAGCACAGCTGGCTCCCTGTTAGCTCTCAAAAAGACTTGTCACAAAAAAGAAAGTGATTTGCCAATGCAGCATTTAGCAGGGCAGTGAAGAAAGAAGTAGAAACCCAGCAACTGTAGTTACCTTCTTAAATAGATTCTATTTTACATTATAGGGGCACACTTCTCTGCATGGCTGGCTCTTGTGCTAGTTAAGCAAAACTTGTCACAGGAAACAAAAATATTTGCCAACTTGGCTTTAACGCAAAACCTATTCTTTTTTTGCATACACCAAATGTCAGCCTCTCTATACCCCTCTGACAGGAAGCTGGCACGAAAGACAAAACACAACCAGGTGCTTCCTGGCAGTCAAACCACTCTATAGAGGTTAGTAGTCTTGCTTGGTGAGAGAAGAGGGTTTGGGCTTATTTTATTTAATTTGCTGTTATCTACCAAACACGCTAACTTTCACACTTGGAATATACTATATAACCTTTTAGGTAAATATTAGGTTTGGGATTCATTCGGCTTGTCAGACATGTAATCTTAATTGTCTAGTTTCCCTCCATCATCAGTGGGCACAGGCAGACTGAAATTTTAGAATTCAATGAATTACCCCTGAGGGTACCTTTTTCCCTATACCCAAGATTAGAGATCCTTTAGACAATTATTTTAGACAAAATACCTCCCTAAGCAAAAGGGTGACATATCTGTCCTTGGCTATTGTGTCTAATTAGAAATACACACAAAGAAATTTTTTTCTTAATATGTAATAGACAAATGTGTGTATGTATTTTATGTATTTATGTTTCTTTCTATTTAGGCTACTGGCTAGATTTACTTCCAATGTAATTACTGTCATGTACTCACTTTGCATTGGAAGTTTTGAGTAGAGGAAGTATGAACATTCCTGAATTTTCATTATACTTCATATATCTTCAGAAACATTTATATTCCTTTGCATACAAATTCACCCAAATTTCACTGCATATATCTTCTGTATTAATGTTTTCTTGTTCCTCTTTGCATATTTTAGTAACACATTTTGAGGGAAATTCAGACGTACATTTGCAAAACAGCAATAGGCTTCAATAACTGCCTTTGGTAGACTAAAGTGACAGCTTTTGAATAGGAAAATGTGATCTTTTTTAATATTCAGTAGTATTACACTGATAAAAATATGTTTATGATTCAATAGATTGAAATCTGATAAAAAGCCTTTAAAAATCCAAGTAGATTGATTGTGTGTAATCACTGCAAAAGAGCAAATTTAGCTAACAAAAGGGCTTTCTTAACATGCTTCACTGTAAAAATTTTACTTTCATATGGATTTAGTTGTGCAGCACAAAATTAGCAGCACCTAAGCTGAAAAATTGGCCCTTTATTTTATTTTGCTGCATTTAAAATACTTGTTTAGAAATTCAGAGACTTGTTTTCTTTGTCAGTTTCTTGAGCATATGTTTTATGAGCCAGTCAGCTCAGACAGTCTAATCTTTTTAGATGTCAAAATCTTGTATTATGTTTCCTATGTTACCAGGCAGGCACAGTGCTAAATGTCTCCATTGCAATTAAAGCAAACAAACAAAAGCTTGTATCTGCCAAGACAGGCAGCTTTAACTTTGTGCGCACCTACATAATGTAATGAATATTTTCAGATTATATATAGAAATCAGTGTGATGTTCAGTGATGACATCTGTCCCTTGTACATATAAGATGAACTCTGAAAGCAAAGAAAATTAAACTGAGAGTGTGTATGTTTATATGTATATGTGTGTGTGTGTGTGTGTGTATATATATATATAAAAACATATCTTTAATTTCTTATTGGACTTCAGTTTTAAAACCATTATGGTTCTTTCCTGTTTTTCCAGATAAGATCACTTGAAAGCATTAGCTCTTGCACTGTGACAGGAAAAGACCCTTTATATTTAATAGAAATTAGTAAAACTGGTAAAAGGGTTTCAAATAGGCCTAAACATATTCCAGAAATGTCTTCTTTTTCAATACAGATCTTGATTCTGTTGGTTTTAACAGAGATATTTTATACCCCCCCCCCAAAAAAAAGTCTACAAAATGTTAACTAATAAAAGTAGCACTGTAAGGCTGCAGCCAAGGCAGTACATCTTAGCATATTTGTTAGTTGGTAAAGTAGCTCATTTTACTTAGTTGCCTTTATAGTAATCACCTTCCCCTCCCCCCCCTTTTTTTAAACTTACAAGCACTTCATTTTTCAGTCTAGATTTAACTTTTCTCTGTTCAATTAATCTCCTGAGATCTATACACTGGTTTACTGTAGTTCCATACATCTGTA
Source organism: Apteryx rowi (assembly GCF_003343035.1). Classification (NCBI taxonomy): domain Eukaryota; kingdom Metazoa; phylum Chordata; class Aves; order Apterygiformes; family Apterygidae; genus Apteryx; species Apteryx rowi. Next base: position 1,243,557 of record NW_020447220.1, read on the forward strand.
AATTGAAGCTTGATCTACACAGCAGAGGAGCAAAAATACATCTTTTATAGAGTAGCTGATAATTGGAAAATTTAGACAAGCTTTTGGGCACAGAGTCTTTTATCATCTCTGATAAGTAAACAACAAACTCCAAGCTAAGTACAGGTTAAAAACAATTTCTCTTAGTTTAATCTAATTATGTTAATTAACTCTGTTACTACACACATAACAGCTGCAGTAAGAATGAATAACTTCATTCCAGTGCCTTAGAAAATGTCTTTTTGTTTGCACATCCTATTCATCTGCTCTAGAACACATCACAGATGATGGCTTAAAGCTATGGTTTGAAGTCTAGTACAGTGCTTCCAGGCACCTCATTTATCTGTCTCTTTGATAGGTGTACTTACTAACTTTCATTCTTATAAATACAGAGAGACTTGCATATCCTAGCAGAGAAAAAGCATGTAAGAAAAGGCAGCATCAATGCCATAGTTAAAAGCTATCCAAAAAGCATGGACCTACAGATTTAAATTCTTGATAAAAAAAATTACTTTGAAATAAATATGAAGATACAGGCTTCAGTTCACAAATACATCTGCTATTAGAACTTTAAGTATGAAATTAAACACCATCAAAAGACCTCTTAATCATTAAAACAATAAAAAGAAATGGAAGTATATCTTCAGTCTCATCATAGTGGTCAGACATGATATACTTTTATGCTTGATCAGTACAAGGACCAGGAAAAGATCACTTGCAAATAACCAGTATTTTTTAAAGATGCAGAGTCCCTATATACCTTCTTAAAATGTGACTTTCACCACTACATAAAAGAGGATTTACTTTGGTGTAGAAATTACCTTCTTCCTCATTTCCTCCTTCTACTTCATACATAGCATTTCTAAGGCGGAGTAGACTAGCTGCTGTTCAATCAACTATGTCTCAGGCCTAAGGCCACGCCTGGAAGGAACCTAAAGAAAAGGCAAAAGGGTGCCAAATGATTGTATGGACTGCACATCTCCAAAATTGCCTGTTACTGGTAAATATATGTTCCTCTTTAAGTAAGTCCATATGTACATTCTAACAAGCAATTACCTCACTGTAGATTACCAAGTAGGACATCTTGGAGTCCTTCTCACAGATAGAGATAGTTTTTGAACACCGCACCAGCCCTTGATGCTGCAGCATTTTGGTGAAAATATGGCATGTGACAGAGCTACACAGCAGATCTCTAGAATCCAAGTATTTCCAGCAGGGCCACAGAAGTGGTTTTGTAGCAGATTTGCATAAAATCCATCTATTTTTACAGGGAATATGAAAACAGACAAATGTAGACACAGCCAACTGTGTCTAGGTTTCTCATTTGTTGACAGAAACAGCCTGGGGCGTTTCTGAAATAGAATATGAAAGCCCACCTGACAGGGAGGGTGGGAAATGCACATTGAGCATTCCCTAAAACTACAACATTTTCAGAAGGAAATCAGAAGACAAAACTCCGATACTGCTTTTGACAAAAATGTGGCATTTTTCTGGAAAGACACTCTATTCCTAAAGAGGATTATGGAAGAAGGGGACTGATTACACAAGTCTACATTTTCTTCAGTCTTTCCTGGTGAGAGCCACTGGTAATGTCACCCTCACAGACAGAAGGAAGGTGCCCTTCCTGCCAGAGGACACCTCACCTCCTTTTTCATGGAGAGAGACTTCCACCAGGAATCTAATTTAGACTTATCAAGGAGGGCTGTGAAGAACCCCAGGTTGAAAGAAACTTTCACAGGGACTTCATTCATGTCTCCGTCAAAACTTGAATGACTTACAGATGTGGCATTTCTCAAACGTGGCTTTTGCCTAAGCAATATTGGCATCTGGAATGAAGATACACTGAAGGATTGTAACCCTCACAGGTGACATGCAACTGAAAGAAGGCCTTGGGCAAGGTTTTCTCTTTTAAATATGAAGAATTCAATGAATAGCTAGCTACGTGACTAGGAACTATTGCAGAATCAGAGTGCTGTCTGTCAACAGACTTAAAACAGTGCACAGGCTCTATATTGCCACATACCAAGCAGGAGACAAGGCAGGCCCTCCACGGCTACTACAAAGGAAAATTTTCTGGTCACACAGAAGAGGTCAGGGCCACAACACCTTGGAACATGAACTCGCTTAAAGAATGAATAGTCTTTTACTCCAAAGATGCTGAAGTGCATGTCTAGGGTAGAGAATTACACTGATGAATATGCTTTTTCTGTGAAATGGATGAATTCAGTCTTTGCTCATCTTCATACAGAATGTGTGTGTTTATTTTAAAATTACTTGGAAAGCAGATGATTGCTTTCTCCTTTCCTTTCTTATAAAAGAGGATGAGATAAAGAATCAATTTTAAATAAACTGTCTGGTATCTATAAAAGGTATCCAGGCAGTCTAAACTGCAGCCTAAACATATGGTAACTTGACTTGAACATAAAACTGGTGAGTTAAGAAATGCAATGAACTCCCAGACTAGCAGTTACTCATTTTAATAAAGTTATGATTTTAGCTCTGTGCTTATTACTCATTTCCCTCTAGCCTTCTTATTGTTTCTGCCTCAACTATTCTTATGGGTCATACATTGTTTGGTAAGATGAGAGTTTGGTGTGAACATGGCAATCCTGTAGTTTTTATGCACTTTGTGTATCTTGGGTACCTTAAGTGGAAATGAAGTCTGTGACCCACACTTTTATGGTTTAGACCCTGAACTATTTCCTTATCTGCATTAGTCTTGCCCTTGCAAATAAGGCTTATTTCCAGTGCTGACTGACAATGGCTGGGCAAATTTAATCACAGACAGAAATGTTTCCTAGCGAACTTCTGCTTCTTTTTTTAAGCAGTTTTTATACAAGCACTTGTTAAAATGGAAAACTTACTGTTTTGCATGCTTTGAGAAAAAGTTAATCAGATTCCCTTTTACTTACCTACCATTTTTGAATTTACGTTATACAAGAACTGTTCATAGTATTTCCCACTTGGAAGTCTGGTCAAACCAACTGAAACTGGAAACTCTGGTCCATCTAATTTTACCATATGGTACAGCAAAAAAGAATCACTGAAAGTACAGAAAATAACATTTATTCCAATTATGATTTAAAGAATATCCTACTAGATTTTATAATATGCTTTAGCTGTAGTCCACCCTACAGCCAAAGCTTTACTTCCTGTCTTACTGATTAGCCAATTTCTTACTGATATTAGAGATAATTACCTTCACCATCTTTCAGCAATGCTGCAGTCTTCTTCTGTTGCCAAAATTCCCTAGCTGCTGAATGTCCTTTTTCACTGCTTTGTAATTGTAGCAGTCATATGAAATGTAGTTGCAAGTTTCTAATCTATTATATGAATATTATCAAGCTCCATGAAGCCTTTTTCCTGGAAGATGCTTTAATTATGTCATAAGCATTATATCTCTCCTTTTTTTTCACTAGCATTCAAAGAACACCACTTATGAGGGGAAGATCTTAGCTGGCATGATCAAATTTACTTACGCAGACCTCACTGGCTGCCCAGATAGATGTAAGATATATCTCGGTGCACCAGGTATTCCCTTGTGCCCACAGAGAGAGGAAAGCAAAAACATGGGGCATTAATGGGGAAGGCAGCAAACTTGGTTACACTGAGACTTGGCAGAGCTTCTGAAAGTTTAATTTAAACTATTATATTCCAGACTAATATATGGGTCTTTTACACTGAAGAAAAGTCTATCCACAGAAATCCAACTATGTGTTGTTACCCTTCAACGATATATTGTTCATGCATGCAAAATCCTTCATGCAGAATTCATTGTATCAGATCTTTAACAGTATCTTCCTATCTGTTTTCAGGTGGAGATGAGATCAAGAGTTCTTCACCAAGGCTGTTACAATAGGGACTCCAGCAAATTGCAGAGTTCTGCACAGCTGCACCAATATTAAAATCATGCAGATCTTCAGATCCTGCCTCTTTCTGTCTTGCACCATTATTCTTAAAGCTGGTTTATCAGATCTTTGTGAAATTCCAAATAGTTTCATTGCATCCTGAGGTTGCCTTTTGAAACATTATTTGAGCCCAGCTTGCGAATTTACAATCCAAACCAGGAAAAAATCTCCATCTCCAGAAGATTTTATCCATTACATTTTTAAGATGCTGGCTGAATATATTATTTAGAATAACATTTAATGTTTCAATACTTATTGTCCATGAAAGAAACATACACAGTTTTGATGCCAAAATGAGTATTATTTCCCTGCCTGAAAATGGTCAAGCAGACAAGAAAGGTATACGCACAAAGCCATAACTGTATCAAATAAGATATTACTGCCTGAATGTTAAAACAACTATAAGAAGAGTTACTTTTTTAATATGCACTTAAATCATTCAGGAAATACATAAAAGTTAGTTTACTTCCTTCCTTCGACTGTTTCATTATATCGCATTCATGGTGAGAAGATAATCCCTTTAGCTCAACAACTTAAAAACCATGTTCTCTCAATCAGAAATAACTTATTTTCTAACAAAACAAAACCCACAAACACTCCTGCCTCCAGCTTGCAATGATTTTCGATAAGTAAATACATCAGAGGCATAGTAGAAGGTGGGGGCTAGGATGAAGAAAGGTGACTGTGGAGGAAAAAGGATGAGCAGGGAGGCACTGCGGGGCGGAACATGGGAAGGTCGTAACGGGCGGAGCACTGCTGCCAGAGAAGAAGGTGGGGCTTTACAGCATTATAAAAGAGCAGGACACGCTTCAT